>NW_017306502.1:1199965-1201617 GCF_000935625.1 Nanorana parkeri
TTTTGCCACTTTATAGATCATTGGTTCGACCTCATCTGGAGTACGCTGTCCAGTTCTGGTCACCAGTACTAAGAAAAGATGTCCTTGAGTTGGAAAAAGTCCAGCGGAGGGCAACCAAACTAATTAGGGGTATGGAGGACAAGAGCTACGAGACAAGGCTACTAAATTTAAACATGTTCACATTGGAGGTGAGGAGATTAAGGGGGGATATGATCTCCATGTACAAAATGTTCAATGGTGGTAGCAACATTAGCGATAAACTGTTTAACATTAACTCCATTACAAAAACTAGAGGCCACCACCTAAAATTGGTGGAAAAAAAAATTCCAGCACAAGGGGCGAAGGGGGTTCTTCACAGTAAGATCAGTTAGGCCCCGTTCCCACTGCGCGATATGCAAATCGCGCGTTTGTCGTGCGATTTGCATATTGCGCGACATCGCGAGATTTGCCGTGCGATGTCGCGTTCAAGCTTGCATTGAGCAAGCTTGAATCGCGGCTAAATCCGCTCCAAAAAGGGTCCTGCTGTAGCGACACACGACCCGCGACAGCAGGACCCTTTGCCCTATTGGATTGCATTGGAGCGCGATATCGCGCAGTAATTTGCCACGTTATCGCGGTAATTACCGCGCGATAAATCGCTCAATGTGAACGGGGTCTAAGGGTCTGGAACTTACTGCCACAGGCGGTGATTTCAGCAAATAATGTGGAATTGTTCAAGAAACGTTTGGACGGTTTCTTAAGGGACCGTAATATACAGGGGTACAGGTACTCCTAGAATGAGATCCTAATAGGTTGGACTTGATGGACTAATGTCTTTATTCAACCTCAAATACTATGTAACTATGTATATATGTCCCGTCAGTTTCTGTCTCTGTTACAATGGTCACCAGAAAAAAAAGGAAGTTGAATCTTTCCTGCAAGGACACAGACAGCAATAACAACTTGACTAAAGCCGACTCCTTCAACACATCGCATCTACAAATAAGTGCTCTCTGAAAATACATTTTGCTTTCTCTTTAAAGTCAGATTATATGCAAGTACTTCTTATCAGGTCTTCTTTGCCTTTGTCCTCTAATTCTGGAGTCTTTCATTGCTTTGCACATTGTCTCCTATTTATTCTCAAGAGACAGATGCTGCATGGTGAAACAATGGTGAGGCTGTGAATATTTTTATAGGCTTTTTTAGGATTACTCAGATCAGAAAAAATCCAGATTGACCATTGCTGTCCTCAAGCAAGCTCTCAACTACCCTTTATTATGCCTGGACAGAATCCTCTCACATGAGGTACAACTGTGCAAATTGGTTCTGGCTCTTAAGTTGGTCATACACTGTATGGATTTCTGCTGGTTCTTAATGAACTAGCTGAAATGCGTTTAATGGGTGGCCCTGAACGCACCCTTCCATCCATCATCTTTCGATCAGAAGATCAAAGGAACCAGTAAGAAAATTTGGGGGGAAATAGTCATGGCGGCCAAACAGCTGCCGCCACTGTACAGGTGTTTTGACAGTGAAACACACACTGATGTCAGAAAATAACAGCCCATCGTGAGATTCATCCATCCATGCTGTTTAGCATGGATAAAGGAATCTGTTATATTTTTCCATTCAGCCCGCAGGTTGAAAAAATGTATGGCCAGGTTCAGTCAGGGATT
>NW_017306502.1:1201635-1352243 GCF_000935625.1 Nanorana parkeri
ATGGGGGGGCGGCAGGGTTAGATTTATTTTTTTCTTTATTATTCTACTTTTTTATCACTTTTTAAAAAAAAAATCTTTACTTTTTTACATTTTTATTTATCTTTTATCTTTTACTTTTTTATTTTTTATCATTTTTTACTTTATCGCTTTTTAATTTTTTTATTTCAATTATTTCTTTTTTTTACTAATTCTTTTAATTTCTTATAAAAAAATGTTTCACTCAAATATATTTAGAGGTGACAGGTTCTCTTTATTTAACCTGTCACCTCCAATACAGGAGTTTGAGCACAGCACTATGCTGGCTCCCCTGTGAAAACTAAGATTGGAAGGCTACGAGTGCAGTTCTCCCATGTCAATATTCACATGGAGCAGAGTGGAGAACGGATATTCTCCGATCTGCTCCCCACTCTCTACCCCGAACTACCTTGCCATGGTCCTGGGTCCCCCAAAAGAGCGGGGGACCCTGAAAACCATGGCGGACAGGGAGGCGGCCAGTGAGGAGAGGGGCGGACAGCGGGGAGAGAGGTAGGTGGCAGGGAGGGAGACAGACCTGCAGGCTGCATTCAAGTCATCTTGGCGGCATCGCCGGGATCACTTGTACAAGACAAGCGGCGGCTTCTCTTCTTTACATTTACCCCTGCTTGCCCAAGGCAGGGCTAAATGTACAACTACCCACCCAGTGCCCGGAACTGCATTTCCCAGGCATCGGGCGATAGGAATTGCACACCCCTGCCGCCCCGAGGCTGGACCTTGTGGGAAATCCGGCCCTGGCCAGCTTAAGACAATGAGCACACTGTAACCAGGCTGCACAGAACAGTCTAGAATTTGTTATCTTCAGACCAAAGGAAAACAAATATTACCAATAAGGGTACATTAAAAGTTCACCTGTGACATTTTATGCAACATTCTTAAGCCACAAAATACATTTTGTCATGATTCTAGTGAATACTGCTGATTTCATTTGCCTGCATAAAAAGTATTACATTGTTTTGAGTTGCTAATTTAGCCAATCACCCAATCATTAATTCAGCGATCAAGTCATGCAAACCCCTTTAACCGATAAACTGTGCACAAATCAGATTCAATTTCTGCATCAGACAAAACATTTAATAAAAGTTGGCCTATAAATTGAATTGTTGCTAATATGTTCATCCACGAAGCTGAAAGATTAGGCAGTATATAGAATGTCAGAAGGTAGACAGATAATTTCATCATGTGCAATTATTCTAGATTTCATAAGCAGATGTTCATCTTTTAAGATGATAACTTTGGTGGCATTTTGCTTGATATAAATACTTTCAACTATAATTTATAACTGTGATTCCTTGGATAAATCAAGCTATTTTCCATGAAGCGTCTAAATGAAATTATATGCAAGTATATTCATAGAGACGGCACCTTAGCGGAAGCTTTCCAAGTTAAATATAAACATAACATACAGTTCTGATTTTAAAGAGGTTTTCCACTGACATTTATTTTATTAGGATTGTTTAAAGCATCTGCCACCATTACCAAAGAAAGAACCCCCCCAAATGTTTACTTGACTTCTGAAGGTCACTTGCCAAGTTCTGCCAAGTCAGACTTGTTGTCGAGGATCTTTCTGCTTTTCAAGCAGCCCTGAGACTGCCCAAAATGGGTCACACAATCCTACAAATTTACTGCCAGCACTGGAGGGGCCACCGTTTTTAGTACCCTAATGTTAGGCAGAGAATAATATAAATGGATTAGCACAAAATAAGGGTTAATGAAGAGTTAAAATTATGTTTTAAAAAGTTAGTTAATTTTTTACTTACACATAACATTTATAAATAAAAGGCAGAGCAAGACCCAAGCTGTCAACCTGACAGCTCATGTCTGCAGATTACACAGGGAGAAGGCACCTCTCCCTGTGTAATCATTGGAGCTCTGTGACAGTCCAATGCTGTGCTATATTTACAAGGAGCGCACTGAGCTCCTGATCCAGAGCGGATCGCTGTCACACAAACAATGAAGTGATATGCCACTGGTGAGACGGGTAGGGCCACAATCTTTTAGTTTAATCTACAGGACTGCTATCAGTTTGACAGCTCAGTCCTAGTGCAGGACACAAAAGGATGATGCATAGGCAGGAGAAGCTTGCACCCCAGTTGCACCGCATACAACACACCCAAAGGGGGTTGCCGCTTCTGCTTCAGCCCAGCCCTACTACTAGTGGTCATTCAAAGGCCTTGGTAAGAAGCATACCCTTTACACTATATTTTTTAGTTTGTCATGATTGCACACATGATGATGACTTTGAGAGGAAAGCTAACATTTTAGTAGGTTAAGAGCAAGAGGAAATAGGGACCGATATATAGACAGAACTTTATCAAGGGCATATACAATAAAAATCAAAAGAAACACAAGAATCAAATCAGACAAGATTAGTTGTTAAATTTTCACATCAACATGAACAGATACAAAAACTATTTCATAATATCTAGTACCTTCTGAAAGGTGTCTCTACCTTCCCAAAATTGTTCCAGAAGCCCTGCATTTTGTATATAACTAGCACATTCTTTAAAAGACAAACTGGATTCTAAGAAGTAAGCCATACATATAGAGGATTTCTAAACATATGCAGGATATCCAACCACATTTATGATATAAAATCAGGTTACTTCAGATCTCCCATGAGATTTGAGGAAGATATATCCTACTTGGGAAGCTTCACTTAAAAAATCCCCCTTAGCTGCTCTAATGTAAAACACTACAACAAAATAAAACCTTCCCTTGACCATTTGTTAATTGTGTGCCTGTTTTGAGTGAAAATTTGTCTCAAATACAGTGATAAATCTGTTGGAGTTGGATGCTCAAGGTTACAGGAACAGGGGTCGCAAATACACATAAAAACTGATGTTAGACTTTGTTAACTGGCGGGTGGCTATAAAGAGGCTGGAGCAGATCAGCAGCAAACAGATGGTAAAAAGGTGTGAAAAAAAACACAGGAATTGTTTAACAAACTCTGTTTCATTCAGTTAGAGGTTACATCTACATTTTATTTAAACAAGCAAAATCTAGCATAACACCATCAATTTGTAAAAGGTTATAACGCTACACAGAGTGTAACATGGTAACATTCTGTAAGTAGTGTTTGTGAATTCCATTTCTGTGATGTGGGTAGAAGTGAAAGATTACTTAACTATAAGCTTTAATACGTGCTGCTGTTCCTTTCACCTTTATACTTTCTTTATCATGGGTTAACCCAGGAGATTTCTTGCCAAATGTATAGAGATATGTAGTTAAAATACTTAGCTAAGAAATATATGGAATAAAATCATGTTTTGGTTGGAATCTGGTCATTTGTTCTCCATTACCTAAGGCATAATCAACGGCAGACAAGTTAGAAATTATGAACCTAATGGATAGGCCTCACTAGTAGATATTGCATATGAAAAATATGAAATATTGATGAGCACCTTTGCATGTCTAATAAGGACATTGAATACCTAGATGTGGACAGAATGTCAGTATAATCACAAGAAAAAGAACACCTTGTGAAAAGCTCCTGTTAGGTTTACCATAGTACCATCTTATGGGATCGAGTAGTGTTCAGCCTTTTGTAACTACTAAATTAGACAAAGTTGGGTTATACATAACATTCTGCCAAATGCTATAACAGATTTAATGTTTCGAACCCCGCTGTCCCTATTCTTTATAACCTGGTATAGTTCTTGTCTAATAGCATAGCTATGCTGATCCTGTAGTAAAAGACATGGACAGTGTCTTGGCCAAGGTATCATCTTCCTATTGGTAGAAAAGCCATTCATGGCAGATGGGTACACAGGGTACACAATCAAATGTTTAAAACCTGTAAATTCTGCCCCAGAGGGACCATATTTGAACATACTACACCTACTACCAACAAAGCCGGCCTCTACAAACACAGAAAATCTACTAAAATTCGGGTGGTTGGGAGTTATGCCAAGGCAGATACATTTCTGGAAAGGTAATGGAAATTGTTTTATCCCAGTATGCCTGGGATAAATCTAAACAAAATGCTCATACTAAATGTATGAAGTAATAAAAAAAGGACAGAAATAGATGGGTTTTTTTGCTGGCTCCAGAAAGAACAAGTCCAATAAACTTCAGTCTCGTAAGTATAGAAACGGTATAAATTTATTGAACAAATATATATTTCTTTAAAAAGCATTGAATATGCATGAAAAATGTAAAAAGAAACACCTCAGAGGAAAATACCTCCTATCGCCCCCTATATACCACAATCGAGGTTTGCCTGGATGATCATGAATCTATACATGTGGAATACAACATCATAGGCAACTCAAAAGAAACAAGTATTGATTGATTATGTTGATAAACCTCGGGTGGAAAGAACAATGCTTAGGGGGGTGATGTATTGCTTGCAATGCTAGAGGAGCAATGCTTGTAGGCTCAACGCGTTTCGCGCCATGGGGCGCTTCATCAGGAGGGGAGGGAGGTAGTCCCTTCAGTGTGAGGTCAACAAGTGCTTGGCACGGGCGTGGAACGGACCAAGGGCATGTGTACCCAGGGTGGAAGAATTGGAATGGGCACAACCAGACTGGGCCTGGAATCCACGGAATTAGGTTGAGGGGGTGTCCTGTGGTGAGGAGGGATCCAGTAATGTCCAGGGCAGGTCCAGGGCAGCTGGAGGGACGGTCCTCCACCTGGAACCGCCGATGTTGGTGGTCCAATGATGGGGTTTGCAGCAAGCCCCATCATTGGAATGGAATATGGAGGCTGTGATTGCTGACCTCTCCTTCTGAAGGACGTCAGCTGCCTGGATGTCTTGCCGGTCCAATGGCTTTAATACTTTCTGCCACTGGACTGCATATACAGATCAGGAATTCCATAGTTTCAAAAAGTATTGGAACCAGATACAGCCAGGTGATTTGTACATTTTGAAAGAGGTCTGCAATAGCAGCTCCCATATTTCTGTTCTCACAAGTTTCTTTTTAGGTACCCTATTCATAAAGAAAGTTATCATCTACGATGATGGCTTGAATGTTTATATGACTGATGGACACATGAAGTCATACAGACTTCTGCTACAAATTATGGCAACGGAACCCTCAGCTAGGGGTTCTGGACCCATGAAAAGAAATGAGCCAATTAATTTTCAAACTGTGAATTTGCAGGTGGATCGGGCAATCTAACTTTGCATCTGCAAATAATAATTTGCATATTTCATTCAATACTTTATTGCCCCTTACCTTCCAGCTAGACACTTTACATTTATTAGTCACCACAGTATAGAACAGTGGTATGGAAATGTAGAATCTTGACCTTCAACAAGGTCCTAGTATAAGACTTTAGATTCCTTAATGGTCATATGTCCAACCTAGTTCTGTTTTTGACATTCCACAAAGTGGAAGTTGACAATTTTTTTCCCCATGAAAAGATTGAGGGTAGGGTATTTGTTGCAAAGTACAGCGGGGACATTTATTAACTTTGTCACACAGCAAGGCAATGCTAAACAGGAGCAGTGGGACAGATTGTGTGACAAATTTAATACAAGGTTACAACTCAACTGATAAATTCCTTCTCAGTTGCTCTAAAGTAGCCCTGCGACGGAATTAAACCTGACCGTGACCACTTCTTTATTGTGTGTCTTTTTTAGAGTGAAAATCTGCTTCATCCACAATGAAAATCTGGCTTCCCAGAATTCCAGAATTCCGGAGCACTTGTTGCACATACTTTGAGAGAAATAATAGGTTGGTCGATTTGCATCAAATTATGTTACTAATTTGCTTAATAAATGTCCCCATTGTATTGCAAATTTTAAAATGAAAGGTATCATTTTAACTTTGTTTTGTTATCAGGTCTCATTCAAAAGTTAAAGTGGCAAAATAAAATGTTGTACCAAGAAGATACCACCATAAAGAGAAAAGGCTAAATCAACACAAAATAATTCGGATATAAAGAGACAAGTAGGTATTGTTAGATCCTTATACCGTATATACTCGAGTATAAGCCGTCCCGAATATAAGCCGAGGTACCTAATTTTACCACAAAAAACTGGGAAAAAGTATTGACTCGAATATAAGCCGAGGGTGGGAAATGAGGCAGCTACTGGTAAATGTACAAAATGAAGATAGATACCAATAAAATTACATGAATATTTATTTAAAAGAAAAACAATAACCTAGCTCTGTAAGTGGAAAAGGGGGTACAGGGCTACATATCATGTACTACGGATCATTTAACCCATTCATATTAGCAGAGGATAATTGTAAATCTATTGTTCAGTGCATTCTATATGTAGTATATAGTACATGTACAATCATCTGGCAGTCTCCGGCCACCTAAATTAGGACCCGGAGACTGCCAGATGACCCCGCTCGGAGCGCCGCCCACCGGAGCAGCAGTGACGCGACGCTCGGCGAGGTAAGTAAGAAGAAACCTGACCTGCTCGGGACACTGACTCGAGTATAAGCCGAGGGGGGCACTTTTCAGCAAAAAAAATGGGCTGAAAAACTCGGCTTATACTCGAGTATATACGGTAAGCTTCTGATTTTTAACTGTTGTCAGGCAGGTCATACTGACCATTTTTCCAAGATAAAGAAAGGTCTGTTTTAATGTCCTGTGAAAGTGACGGATTAAGTATTTATGTTTTAAAATAGACTGTTGTACCCCTTTACATGAAAAAGGACAAATCAAAAATTGAAAGATCATAGATTCGTATGCACTTGAAATATTGGGCATGAGCATAAATTATTATACAATATACAATATTATTATAAAATATACATTTATGATTTAAATGCACTTAAAATAAAAGCTGTATAAAATACAAAGCAGTGGATAGAATTTATAAAACAGTTGTATTCCCCAATAAACAGATAGAATCATGAAGTTCTGTGATAGATCTGGTCGAGGGCAGCTGCTGATGTTCTTAGTGAAGATCTTTTCAGAAAGATCTTAAATTAACTGTGGCGCCACCATGCAAACTACTATTGGATTACTATTAGGGACTAAATGTATCGCATACAAATTACACAATGTGAAGGTTTACCATTTGTGATTTGATGTGTAATCAACTAAAAAGTTGTATTTCCCCACGATTTCCACTCTATTAAGGCAGAGATAGTTAGCTTACAGGAGACCAGGTTCTCCACTTCCTCCTCTCCTCAGTTTCTTAGCAAACATTTCCCCTCTAATACTCAAGTGAAGGGTTTGTGGCGTTCTTAGCATTCCATTGTAACTTACCCTTTTTGTTCACCAAGGAGATTGCAGACCCTACGGGCCATTACCTTTTACTCCACGGACAGTTGTATGATATGGATGTGACCTTTGTTGCTCCCAATAGATTCCAAATCAGTTTTTTCTCACACCTTTTCCAAGTGGTCTCTCAACATTACAAGGGTACATTGTTCTTGATGGGTGACTCTAATTTAGTGTAAACTCTTCCCTCGACCATCAGCATCCCCCTGGGGTGACCCAGTCCCACAATGCTAGTCAAGAAAAGTGTATGTGATAACTTCTACAGTCCCATGCTCTGGTGGATGTTTGGCAGGAATCACACCCTAGATCTAAAGATTAAACTTACCAGTCCAACCCACATCGGACATTCTGTTAGATTGATCATATTTTCCAGTCTCTCCAACATCTATCCTTGGTGTCCAAAATGGACATTCTTTCCACCCCTTGGTCCGATCATGACCCCCTAGTGCTCAGTTGCTTTCTGGCGCCTGTGGAGAAATCTACCTTCCATTGGCCTCTTAATGACTCTGTACTTGCTACGTTCGATACCTGGTTATTGATCCAATCCCATGTTCAGAACTTTTTTTCAGATAACGTTGACTTGGTTTCCTCCCCTGTTATCCTTTTGGGAAGCCTACAAGGCCACCATGAGCAGTCACCTTAAGTGGCATCCGGTCTGAAAGCACAGCAGGAGCATAGGATCCAGAAATTGCAACTGTTGCTGACAGGCAGAACAGGCTTGAAAGGCTTTCCCCTCCCTGTCTAACAGGTGAACACCGGACAAATTCTTGATGGAACCAGGCCTACTTCTCACAGCCAAGGCTGAAAAAGCAGAAGTACTATTCTTTTATTTTTGTGCAAACAGACCTGGGCCTATGCTGGCCAACAAATTAAGGTTGATGGGTAAAGGAAAATTTACTTTTGATCCCTCCAAAGTTGTCAGCCACACGCGCTTCTCCCTTTAGATAATGTGGCTTAGGTTTTTCAACATCTTTCATTATCCTCTATTCGTGACAATATTCAGGCCTTCTTTAATGAGGATATTACTGAGGCCAAAAATCTCAAGGCTATCAAATCTCTCCAAACATAGAAAGCTCCAGGCCTGGACGGGTTTTCAGCCCTTTACTATAAGAAAGATTCTGATCTACTTGTTCCTCCCCTGACTAACTGTTTCATGCTCTCAAAACAAGGGCACGCTTGTCTCCCTGTTCATTACAGGGAAATATTGCTATGATTGATTTTTCATAGCAATTGATTTGAAATTTTTAGGTAAGATTTTGAGTAACTTAATTAATGCATTCCTTACATCTCTTGTTCATGAGGACCAGGTCGAGTTTGTCCCTGGTCAAAAGGACAGTAACCATATACAGATGGTGGCCCATTTTACCCACCTCCTATCACATTGCGGGATTCCCTAGGGAATCCCACAGGGACATATCCAATGCTTTTGATTTACTCTCCTGAGATTACCTTTGGTATGTCCTGTGGGGGGCATGGGAGTTCAGGAACTTCATAATAGCATGGGTTTTTGCTTTATATACTTCACCCTCTTTGGCGGTTCAGTATGCTTGCTCCAGTTCGAAGCTTTTACTATTTTCAGGAGTACAAGGCAGGTGTGTTCCCTGTCCCTGATATCGTGGGGATTCCAAATGATGGCCACCAATATAAATGTAGCTTATTCGCTGATGATGCCCTCCTGACCCTGACTAACCCACATGTTTCTCTTCCATGTCTACAATGTGTTTTAGACCTCTTTGCCCAAATTTCAACTCTGATAAATCAGTAGCTATGAACGTCTCCATGCCCCCAATTATGTTGGAGCAAGTTCGCTGTAATTTCCCTTATCGATGGACCACAACCCCTTTGCCCCACCTAGAGATCCAACTCACTCCTTCCTACTCCTCACTTTTTTTTCACCAACTATTTCCCTTGTTGAGGCCTCTATCCTCACTTCTTAACTCCTGGAGCTTCTTATCTATCTTTGAATGTTAAAATAATAGTGATCAAGAAGTTGTTTCTCCCAAAACTCTATACTATTTCCGCACCTTAGCTGTGAAAGTCCCTCAGTTCTTTCTTTGAGCGCTCCAGAATCATGTTCTGGTTTATATTTGGATGAATAACATACCATGTATCCCCCGCCCATCCCTATATGCATATAGACTTCGGGGGGGCCTTGGAGTACCCAATTGACAGATATTATCGGGCAGCTTAGATTGCTCAACTTTCTTTGCTCCATATCACACATGACACCCCTCTGTGTGTTTTTTTAAAATTCCTAATTGTGATAAGGTCCAGATTTCCTCTCTCCTCTGGCTCACACGATAAACCTGTCCCCCAACCCTGAGCCCCTAATTTTTCATAGCCTAAGCATTTGGGACTCAGTTTGCCTTACCCAAAACTGAAGTCTACATTTCTTCCTCTCCTAACAATTACAAACAACCCTTTGCTTCTCTCGTAAGCCAACGAACCAGAGTCTTTTACCTGGTGGATCACCTATTGTTTCTTGCATGTACACCACTTCCTCTCCTCTCACAATTTTCTAGATTGAATTGTATTAAGGAGATTCACACTAAACCCCTGTCGGAATGTATTTCGTTATTTGCAACTTTCCATTATTTGGATCTCTTTGCTCACACGGGGTCTGAATTTCCATACATCAAGATGGCATTTGAACATGTTTGCTTGCATTCACAGTGTTTTGCTGGACTTACCTCTCTCTTATATTCCTCTCTAAATTCCTGCTACTCCTTTCCTCTTTATCCTATCTGGGTAACTGGGGCAAAGACCTTTCCAGTTTTCTATATCCCTTGGATTAGGAGGACTGGGGGAGGATCTGGGCTAGAATAGCAAAGTGCTTTTTCAACGCATCTATATTGGAGTATGCCTGTAAGGTTCTCATGAGATGGTATTGGGTTCCTTTGCGGATCACAAAGGCTGTCCCGACATATAGTGATAGATGCTTTAGTGGTTGTGGTCTGGTGGGTGATGTTCTACATATGTGGTGGAAGTGGCCGAAACCGACATCTTTTTGGTCTAGACTAGTGTTGAGCTTCCTTCAATCCTTATTCCATGTCACTGTTCGACGAGATCCACGGGTGGCCCTCCTGCATCACTCTATTCCTGCACTCTCTACCTCCCAACACCTACTTACGTTTTCCTGGCTGCAAAACCATTGCGAGGGTTTGGAAGAGTCCCAGGGTTTCTCTGCAAGGTGATGGATCGTATGAATACAATGTTAATTAACAAAACAATTACTACTATGGTTTGTGATTCCCAAACTATTCCAAACCATGCCTGAACCCCTCTAGTCTGGGTTACTTTTGAGTTGGATTTTGTTCTTTCGCTTCAGGACACGATGTGGGGGACCCCAGTTGTTCTTCTCGCCTATATTTCCCTATTTTATCTCCTACTCTCCATTGGTAGTCCCCCACTAGGCTTTTACCCTTCTTTCATCCTTCTTTCCTTTTTCTCTCTCCCTTCTTTTTCTCCTGTGTCTTTTTCTGATACAGCTTATCTTGTGGGCTGGCTGCCTTAACCAGTTTGGAGTGTCCGGATGACGGCCTTCCCCCTGTATGGTTGGTTATCTTTTCTATCCATTTATTGTTTGATTATGTGCATCGTGTTATACTGGATTTTATGATGTTCCTGTGTGGACGACTTTGCTTTTTAAACCCTTGTATGGGAATCCTTAGTAAAGTTGGGTGAGCCAAGTCTGCAGGTTTGAAATTTTAAACTGGACTGCTTCAATTTTCTCAAGGTTCATATTAACAATTTTTTTGGTTTATACCTTGCTTGATTTGCCATCCATCAGATTTTTTAACATAAAACAATACTGTAATGTGTGCCTTACTGTAATCCATGGTTGTTTCCCTTCTCTTTGCTGCTCTTCCTTTTAAATCTGTATCTGTTCTCATGCTGGGCAGAACTTCTGTTTTGCAGCAGACTGCCTTGTCTCTGAAATGGATACATGGTGTCTGTGTGTAGGTTTGCAACCTGAGCCAGCACTACAGGAAGAGGCCCTGAGCTGCAAAGGGAAGTTCTCCCCAAGCATGAGAAGACATGAGGATTTAAAAGGAAGAGCAGCAAAGAGAAGGGAAACTACCATGGATTACAGTAAGGCACACATTACTGTATTGTTTTTATGTTAAAAAATCAGAGGGTTTAATGTCACTTTAAGCTGTCTGGTAACCATGGACTTGACAGTATTGGTGTTTATTGCAGAATGCTTGGTAACAGGAATAGCAATGGCTGTGTTTCATACATGCAGATCAAGCCTCCACAGCTGACTGGCAATAAAAATATCTTGCAGAGTGACAGACCATTCTGCTCTTTTGCCTCTGCAGTACAAATATTGTGAGACACACGTCACTTAGGCAATCTGGCAATTTCACACACCACTGGACACATCAACTTGGGGATGATAGCCCATAAACTGCTTTGTATATATAACTGTTATACGTGACAGCTTTATACTGCACGGCTGTTGTGAGGGCATGACTGGTAATGCTCGTAGGAAACCAGTCTTTTACAGCCCAACATCTCTGGAGCATTGCCATTTGACAACCAAAACAGTAACTGCTTTAGCAGTCAATCTTGAATTTGAATCCCCCTGTTGGTCCAACCAGGAGCACCACTGCTTAGTTTTGTGCTGTGCCTTGGAATTAGACTGCATGCACTGTCTACTCTCCTATGACAAGTTCCCAAAGAGGCTAACATGTGGGCGGGGCTAACCGTGCAGCAGTGATTTCAAGGGAACAGGCACCACAACATCTCCTTTAAATGTTTTTTAAATAGCTAGTGATCAGAAGTTCCAACAAAGCATCAATCCTTCTTTACAGTAAGGCACTTCTACAAATCAGTCACAAGGAAGTTCAAGAATGCAGAGATTACATACAGGAGGGTGCTCAAGGAAAGCCTCTTTAGACGTGTACCCTTCACACTTCATAGAAGTGGCCTCCCAAACTCATGCTGTCCTAGCAGAGTAGTGTGCAGAAATGGGCCAGACCAATTAGCTGGAACACTGATAAGAGTACTTTCCCTGAATGCCAAGGTGACTCCAAAGGGGTCCCTAAATTATCCCTCCTCATCAAGAACCTGTCCCTAATGTTATATCTATCTTTCCTTCTCAAGCTGGTACCTGTCTCTACCAGTACTTCCAAAACTGAGGGCCTCTGAAGTGTCACAGCAGGGCTATAAATACCCTGTTTCCAACAGGTTTCCCCAAGGTGCTGTCTGGAGCCCAAAGTAAAGGACATAGGGGTAGGTGGGGATATCTAGTGAAAAGCTAGATAGATCGACAAGCCTAACACTGTTACAAGCGCAAACAGACCCTACACAATACCTAACACTCCATGTCACTCAATAAGAGGTCAAGGCTTCCTGACGCTAAAGAAGTCCGTCCCTCGCAGCCGCACATCAACACACTGTAAGAAGAACCCAGACTGCCCCATTTTAAACATTCTACACAAGCACATTTTTCTGTTTTGTGAATGCATTTGGAGCTGATTTACATTTCTTAATGCTGCTCAAATCCTACACCTGTTACAGTGCTTTTCAAAGTGTGACTTGGGGTAGTATGCTATATTTCATTATGATCCTCAGTCACAGTGCATTGCAAAGTTCACTACAGCAGCTGTCATTTATTCTTGCCACTTCTCGCTCCGTTCCAAAAACAGTCATGGTGTATTTGTTAACTGCCAGTGCTCGCTACAAACTGACCTTAGTTCCGAGGCTTGCGGTTGGTTTTAGAGTCTAATAGCAATCAAAGTTAAAAAAAAAAAAGCAAAACTAGAAGTTATAGGCACAGAGTTATAAGTCTTTTGCCTATCTTCTGCGTGGTTTAACAAGGATGAACAGTAAATAATTAACTGCCTAGAGATTTCACATTCACAGGAAGCACATTTCTTTTAACCTGCTGCTGTTTTAATCTAACAAATACTGACCATGTTCTGTGTCACTTTCTTGAAACAGCCTAACACAAAAGTAGTGGAAAGGATATGTAAAAATTTCAACTTTTGGGGTCAAAATATTTAATCACTCAAGTGTTCATTTGGGTACAAGCTTTAATATCTCAAACAATCTATCAATCAATATCTAATGCTCACTATGTTAGGTAAAATAAAACAATGTACTGTATAATAAAAACACTGCTAAGTGTTATTTTATTTAGAAAGTAAAATATTCCATTCTACAAATATACTTCAACTGTCAGACTGTATTGACAAAAATATTTTTCTTGCAGTAAACTTCAGTTTCTCTGTGATTTTTCTCCCACTCATAGGGGTTTATTTATAAATAATTCACAGAGCCATTCACCTTGTGAATCTATGTGAGTGTTCTTTTTGTGTGAATAGAGGCAAATGCAAACATTCTTAGTATATTTTCTATTCAAATGTAAATTTAATACTGCATTATGGTTACTAGATGGAGCTGAGGAGCATATTTTCTATGCTCATCAACTCTGCCTATTGGCCATAATGTTGTATTACATTACATTTGAAAAGAAAAGAAAATATACTAGAAACATTCAGTTTTGTCTGTATTCACACAGAACAAATGTTCACAGAGATTTGCAAGGCAAATAGCTCTGTGAATTGTTTATAAATGGACCCCATAGTGTATGAAATAAGTTACATTAATAAGCAGGAGTTACCATTAATAAAAACTGCATGTCAAATAAGACATAGATCCAGAGATACTGCCAACAGAAAATGTATATGAAACCTAACTTTTCAGTAAAGGTTGCACTTGGTCCAACCTTCATCACCACAGCCTTCCTATAGGCCAGTGAGGTCACCTATCATATTAAAGTGTAACTTAATTTGGCCATAGCGTGGACAATTAGACTTGTTGCAGATAGAGTATGTGCAGGCACCTCTAGGTGAAATGGTCAGTGTTTAAGGAAGTAATTAGATGTAAATATTCACAAATTTTCCTAATTATTGTTACTAGAAAGCTGTGCCTACTACTTATACAAAAACAATACTATTCAGGGAAATTTTTTTCATGGATTTTGCAGACATCCTCCATCAGCCTGGATGTTTTACGTACTGTCTGTAAATTTCTAGAGGGCTGGCAGCCTTGACTGCACACCTGTAAAAATCTCTTTCTATGAATGATCTATATTATATTTTATTTCTAGCCGTGCTGTCTACTCCATGCACCAAATCATTGCTTTTCTCTTTATACAGCATTGATGTGGGATTTTTGCCTTCAAGAAAATGTTAAAAGCTTTCACAATTTTTTGCTGCCAACTGGTCAAAAAATTGTAATTTAGGCCAATGCCCCTAGCAAAACACATACTTATCCAGCTCTTTCATCTAGACCAGGGGTCAGCTACCTGCGTCTCCAGAGCCGCATGTGGCTCTTTTATCCCTCTGCTGCGGAAATACTGCCTAGACAACTAGGCATGGTCAGCAGCAGTCCAAAATTGAATTTTTATTTAGAAGACTACAGTAAAAATGTTTTACTAACAACCCCTTGGCTTGCAATTGGAATCATATATATATAGAGTTGGGCTAGGACTAAAGTTTTGTCAGACTATATCATAGACACTAGAGGGCAGTCAGACGTGTCACCTCAGTTCAGCCACCCTAAGGCAATTGTAACTGTGGTTGGGTCCCTAAATGGTTACCTCTTGTGACTGTCTCTTCTATAGCCTGCGGATAAAAGAGAGGGAGAAGCTGTACCAACACTATTAGCATAAGCCTATTAGGTTGAAAACAAGAGTTTGGACAAAATGTTCTAACTCCTTTCTAAGAATCCGCAGCTGGCATTGTCACCTTGTAGACATTAGATTGTTGATTTGGCTGAAAACTATCATCTAAAGTTTATGGGCACCTTACAATTAGCCGTTTATATAAGCAGGATGATTTCATGCCAAAGTTGTGTCATTAAACCTATATCGCTCACTAGAAAAGCTTGAACTAGTATTGATTCATTCTCACCAATGCTACATGCAAATAAAGTAGGGTGTGTACGACTTCAGGTCTGCATGGAAGCTTGGATCAGGCAAATAATGTTCTTAGACACAATGGGTATAGATTTACTAAAGGCAAATAAGCTGTTCCCTTTCCAAGGGAATTTGCAATTTGCAGTGGAAGCTTACTCTAGCTTGGTGAATATGGTGAAGTTTCACTTTGCAAATACCCAATTATGCGCAAGGAAAATTTGAAAAAAAGGTACTTCAGTATGCCCATGATTACATAATTGAGTGATTGAAGTCATCAGAACTTCGCCTCATTCACTAAATTAAGGGAACATTTTAATTTAAAAGTTACTTTACTGGAGAGTTAAATGGCCAGAGCCACCCACTATCGGAGAACAACCTAATTTACATTTTGTGTGGCAATATTCACTCAGCTACATGACATCTAATCTGGTGATGTACCAATTTGCTGTCTAGACCTAGCTTAGGTTCAGTACCTTAAAACTAAGCAAAGTGATGAAACTTAAGCTGGAGATTGATGATATGTTTATGTTATCCAATACTATTAACATAGGGATCTTGCCCTATGAAGTTGTGTCCCTATTTACATGTAGTGTGTTTGTTGCTAGGCTCTAACTAGCCTGAGCTCTGTTCAACTTTTTCTAGGCTTTGCTGGTTTACCTAAGCTCAGTGTGTTGACTGCTTCTGCCTGTTACCGTGAAGAAGGTTCCATTAATCAGTATGGGAAGGACAATCACTGAACTATGAATACAGATAAGAACAAATGTGTTGATGCCCCTTAGCCAAAAAAATAACTGAAACTAACAAATGTACTGTATTTGGAAAACCATCATTGTTTTTTCCATATTTAACCCCTTCATGACCGAAGCATTTTTTCTTTTTTGCACCCATGTTATAATCCACATTTTAGGCCTGAAAATTATTTAAAACCCCCAGACATGATATATTTTCTGAAAGCCAAGACCCTATAGAATAAAATGGTGGCGGTTGCAAATTTTCATGTTGCACGATATTAGTGCAACGTTATGGATTAGTGTGATCCTAGTTCATTGTATTACTTCATTGCTGCGCTGTATGTGTATATGCCAATGTAGTTGGATCTGTATGTGCGTTATAATTAATCGAAATTAATTGATTAAAAACATTTCCATTAATCGAGCACGAAAATTTTAATCAGTAACAGCCCTATTAAATTTAGTACCGCAAAACAAAAAAAAAACAGTTTGCAATAAAAAATGAGGTTACAATGAGTACATAGATACCCAACACGCCCAAGTAAAAAATTGTGTGCGTCTGTGAAACGGCGACATAATTCAGTACCACAAAAAGTCCATAGATGTTTTAAAAGCCCCTACAGGCCATCAGTATTGAGATATGCGTAAATTTTGGCCCTAGAGTTATTGCTATCACTCTGGGGTGCGCGGCCATACCCAACATGTATATCGCGAATTGTCATTGTCATACGTAGGCGCACCCGACTTGTGTTTACGTTATGATGCGCGTGCTCGCAAGGGCAGGAGACTTTTAAAAAAAAGTTTAATTATTTTTACATGAATTTCATTTGATACTTTTTTTAAAAACTGTTTTTATTTTTTTTAACTTTAATTGCTATCACATAAGGGGGATTACAAGCCCCCCATGTGATAGCAGATTGGTGGTAGCAGGTACTCTTTAAGGTGATACTTGGGGTCCAAAAAGCCCCTAGTATCACCTGTACACTCTAAATAAGCTATTGAAGTTCAGATCGCACTTCAATAGCTTATTGCTCGTCTTCAGGAGCCAGTTTTCCTTTGCTATTCTTCTACAATTTGTACAATTCTTCTGTAAAATTTGGGGTCAATTTTCCTCTTGTCTAGGGAGGTTGGTGACACTCCCCTGGACCTTTTTATGTTTTTAATATTTGCAACAGGAACATCAAGCTGATTAAAGATCATCTCATAGCCTTACACTTTCACAAATGTTATAAAATTTTCAGTAGTACAAAAAAACATAAGGTACAAGGCATCATATATAAAAGCTATGAATGTATGTTCAACATGACATAAGTGGCAAAACTACATGTAACACATGTGGCTCAGCAAATTTTTTTTTACAGTGAAAGCACCCTCACATGTGACATACCAAGCAGATCGTATGCGTAAAAAAAGACAAAGACGGGAACGAACAACATAAAGAAAGTTTAAAAGAATAGTATTAGAGTACAGGAAATGTAAGACAAAAGAAAAGAAAAGAAAGGCATCTGAGAATAGAGGGATATATTTCAGCAACTTAATATCAGCAGGATAAGGATCCTCAGAAATGCCTAGATATCGCATCCAAGGATCCCACACCTTTTCAAATTTGCCTTTCGTGTACCATTATCCATGGCAGGTTGGAGATCACTTGTCTGAAGGGAACCATTGGAGTCTTCCATGCCTTTGCTATGGAAATTTTTGCAGCCAGAAAAAATAATCACAACAATTTGTCTTCGGACCTTGATATACTGGAGGACATATTGTGGATCTTGAGGAGGTTGGTGTACTCTATAGATCAAAGTGTAGAGTCTATTCCAGAAGGAACGTAGGCGTGGGCACTCCTACCAAGTATGCAACATTGTTCCAGAGTGTCCACAATCCCAAAAGCATAGAGGCGACTGGCCTGGATAGAAAACAGACAATCCGGATGCAACCATATACCAGCATGAAAAAACTTTGTAATTAGCCTCGATCAGGGAGACATTAAGCAGTCCCGTGGATAGCCTAGAGCAGTGGTGGCGAACCTTGGCACTCCAGCTGTTTTAGAACTACAAGTCCCATGAGGCATTGCAAGGCTCTGACAGCTACACACATAACTCCCAGAGGCAGATGCATGTTGGGATTTGTAGTTTTGGCACAGCTGGAGTGCCAAGGTTCGCCACCACTGGCCTAGAGCAACAGGTTTGCCACACTTACAGGGGCATCTCAATCTGCAATTCCTTTTCTCTGGATACCATATAATACAACTTTGAGGAGGAGTCCAAGAAGAGGGAACAAAGAAGAGATAGTTCATATGATGTGGCAAAAAGAGAATCCACTGTAGGTAAGCTCAAGGAACACAAGAAATGGTAGAGTTGTCTATAATGGAACAGTTCAGTAGGTGGCATATGTAAGGTATTCAAACAATATGTCAACGTAATAGGTTGACAAGCTTTAAAGAAGCGACCAATGCAGTAAAGACCTTTATCAGTCCATCACTGAAATGCCCATGTTTGGGAACCAGAGGGGAAGCTGGGATTGCAGTGTATTGGTGTCAGTGCGGTATGTTTTGGATACCAAGCTGTACATCTTTCGGAGATGGTCCCACAAAACCAAGGAAAAGGACAAATTCTGCACCAGAACCACCAGGCGATGCTAAGGGGCCGTCCACATAAGTACATGTCGCTTACCTTGGTGTGAGCTTGAAGTGACGAGGAAGGCCTTCCCTTGCAGCTCTCGTCTGAGCCCCACTGGAGATGGAACAGTAGTTCAGAGTAGTACAGAGAGGTGGCACGAGTGCCTGTGGCTGGTATGACTGCATGACACTGGATACGCTGATGCTGACAACAGGATGCCAGAGGCAGCTGGTGGTCGATGGCAGATCAGATGACACTGGTGTGAGGAGCTGAAGCGTAGTCAGGAACAAGCCAGATCGGTAACTTGCAGTCAGCGTGGTACATGAGATGGAGACAGAAGTGAAGTCATGGAGACAGAAGTGAAGTCATGAACAGGCGGAGTCATACACTTGCGAGCAGAATGGTACCAGATCAGGAGGCAGAAGAATGGTCAGGGACGAACCGGTGTCACAAGGCAGGCAGCAAGCAGACAGAGTCATGAATCAAGCTGGTTCAAACGGATATCAGGAACAGAATCACAGAATCAGAGTACAGCTGAAAATCTCTCAGCAAGGTGCAGATGCAGGAGCCATCTTTAAATAGCCTGCCTGGCGCCAAGGACAGGCATGCGCACGCTACTCCGCATGCACGTGTGCATCGTTTCCGTGCCTGTGCATTACTAGCACCGTAGCGCCGAATACGTGCATGTGCATAGTTTTGTCTAGCGATTCGGGCAGAAGCTGTACTATGGGTGCTGACTGATGTACCCTGACAGTATATCTACCGGTGACCCAGACGCCAAAGCGGATTCCAAGGCTAACCATTCAGGTTTGTACTCTGGAAAGTATGTGGAAGAGAGCTGTGCCAATCTGGCTGCTCTATAATATAGCATGACTGATGGATTCGTCAATTTGCGTCCCTTTGTTCAAAACCCCAATAAACACTCGGACTGCGCGACATGGATTTTAACGGCCACAGCAGCCCTTTTATTAAACCAAACAACTTTAACAATAACCAAAGTAATAAACCAAATAATATACACAAATAATACTGTAACCGATGGTTGACCGGGGAAGGGGTCTTTGGGTGCCCAACAGCCCAAAAAGGCCTCTCCTACCACTCCACCACAACCAGCTCGAGGACACTTACTCCTTCTGGGTTCCCAAGGGGCCAGGCCCCGCCCTTTACAAATCCGGACACCAACAGGGGGAAGCACCCATACCAGCTGAGGGCCCCCCATTTCTTTAATCAACTCCGATTTGTAGACCCCCAAAGATCCCCTAACCCGCCAAGCTGCCGTGACAAAAGAACCCCCCCAACCCCAAGATTCAGGGAGGGAGGGTGGGACAACCTGCTTCCTTCGTCGATTTCCAGAAAGAGGACGTCCCTCAGTCCTTGCAGTTTCTTCCCATTCGGCTCCTCCCGGACACCTGACTCCCACGTCCAATCAGGTAAGAGCAGCTATTCCCATTTTATTTTTTAACTCTTTCTCCCGGGACTATTCCTCCCCCAGTCATGTAGCCCCTCCGCTCAGTCTCTCCGGGTCTGTCTATAAATTAAAATGTATATTTTTGTTGTATATATTTCAAACTAATTTCAAGTTTAAACACATACGTGATATTAATTACATAAAATAGTTTGAAATATCACTATGATCCAATAATTTTTTACTTTCTAGGGGTACCAACAAATCTGCCCAGGCCATTTTAGAATATCATTGTAAAACAGGCAATAATTTATCTATTTTCACATTTTCTTTCCTTTTACTCTGACAGCCTTTCTCAACCTGGAGGAAGCCTTGAAATTATTTTTAAGTCTCAGGGAATCCCTGCTAAAAATGTTATTATCTACAGCTCATGGTACATTAGCGTGATCAGTAAATTGTAAAAAGTTTTAAATAAAAGAATGAAGAATGTGGAGTACCTAGAGTATTTAACACCCAGATCGGATTATTTTACAATATGCTCCTGTAATAATCTTAATATAACATTAATAATGGCCATAACAGAAACACAGAATGTGAATATTGTAGTGTCCCCTTACACTGGTGGTCAGTGGAGAAGTGACCTCTTACTTTTTATGTTAGTGGAAAATAACCCCTTTACATTGGTGGTCATTGTAGTTGGCAGACACATCTGCCATTTCTCAAGGAACCTCTGGAGGAACCCTAGGTGTGAAATCCTGCTTTATGACATACCAAAGGCATGCAGGTATACATGAGACAATGCTTTTAATTTCATCACTTTTCAGGAGGAATGAAGTGTAAGGGTACTAACAAATTTGTCCATGTCTGTATGTATCTGACCAAACCAATACCCGAGGTCCTTGTTCAGAAGTATGTTTTGGAGATGATAAATATTTCCACCTTTCCAAAGTGCTCTTCACCTCCACCTTTTACCATTCCCAGCCCCAATGTTTTTACTTGGCTGTGATGTGGAACCTCAGGCTTCACTAGTTGGAGAGTCACAGAACAGGAATGTAGGCATCACCATTCTATAGCGTCTTGGTCAGAGCAGAGGAATAAACAGCATAACCAGAGGATACCATGTCAAATGGCTAACATTACTAGATAGAGGGTCAGAATAGATAGCAAAAATAATATTAAGGCTTGACATGTTTGGTGTCTTTTTACCCGACGTGACCCCGTCTTTTATATTTTACCAAAAAATTGGGTAATAATAAATGTTTTATCATTTAATATAGGGGAAACTGTTTTGTTTTTTAAATTTCGGTGATTTTTCCTTAATATAGTAAAAAAATAAAAACCCCCAGTGGTGAATAAATACCACCAAAAGAAAGCTCTATCTGTCCCCAAAAAAGGGTATAAAATTCATTTCAGTACAGCGCTGCATGACGGAATAAATGTCAGTCAAAGGGGGTTTAACACCGCGGATGTCAACTGGTTAAAGGTTCTTTAAGTTTTGCAAAGATTTTCCCTTATACATTTGTATTTGTAATAGAAATTATGCTTTATGCTGAATTAGAATAGCTTGTGCAAATAATCGAAGCCAGTACAATTTCTCTTCTACCCATTGCATGAGCAATTAAATCTCTGCTAAAAAAAATGCTTAGATATTATGTAGTGGCTTCACAGCAGGGATTTTCCTGGCAGCACGGAAAATACTGTGAAATACTGAAGAGCTTTTTCCTTGGCTGTTCTTCTGCAGAATGAAAACAGCCCTAACGTTTCCGACACACTGCCATTTTTTTTTTTTTTTTTTTACAGAAGTCAGTTTGCAGCCAGGAACTTGCAGTGTTGCAGATATAAAACTGTATGTACCTAGTAAAACTTTTTGTCTGCTATCACATGAGTATATCTTTATAGGACCAGTCTTCCAAAGTCAGCTATTGATCTGAAAACCTACCACAACAGACAACAGCTCCAGACATTTTAATTTCCCCCCCCCCCTGGTAAACTGATATTATTGAGGGTGTGTACAGCAACCGTTTAGGCCTGGTTTACCCCCCTGTGTTTTTGAGCAGTTGGAAAAGTGCTTTTAAATGCCCAACAAAAGAAATCACATGATTTTCAATGGCTCCTGTTCACACCTTAGCAGAAAAACACCAGCGGGAAAATTCCAAATGCCCAAAAAGGTACATGAGCTTCTTTGGGCCGTTAAAAGCGCATTTTTGCCCCATAGACTCCAATGGAAATGCCCGAAAACACGCGGCAGAAACATGTTGCACATTTTGTGCTCATTTTTGCCTCCAATGTTTCATAAGCTGCCATCAAAACGAATATCAAAATGTGCACTCTGTGCATAAACGCACAACCACTCGCTGAACGCGCACGTACAAATGCATAAAAACGGTGCCGCCTAGGTGTCAACCCGGCCTTAGTGTCTCTCTATGAGTACAAACTGAATGGAGACGAGGTGCTCATTCCTTTTTAGGGACCAAACCACAAAGAGATCACTGAGAGAGAGTGATATGATTGTGCTGTATCTTTGGCCAGCTTAACCTTAGTTAAGCCACACAGTGTAAGTAAGGCTTCAGCCAGGGGCTGCACCAGGGCCCGAGGCTGGGGGGGCCCAGTGAGACCTGGTTTTGGGCAAGGGCGGACTGGGGCTGGGCTGGGAGGCAGGGGGGCAATCTCCTCTTTGATGCCCTGCAGGCAGGGCCGGTGTCGCAACCGGCACAGAGATTCCTTGTAATATACTTATTTGTTCTCCTTTTGGGTTCCAGGCCTTTGTTCCAGCCCCTAGCCAATCGGGTCCCACGACGTCATTTGGATCCACCAGGTAGCCGGCTCCATGGCATATAGCCACGGAATTTGAAGTAGAAGTTTGTGACACCCTGTACCTCTCCTGGCTACAAAGGCACACTACTCTCCATCCTAAAATCAGTACTGTTTACTCACCTCATCGCTCTCCATACTGAGTTCTACGCTGACAGGCTGCATTCTTCCTTACTCCTGTCCTTTTGAGCTACACACTGACATGCTCAGCACCTTGTGCACTGTGTGGAATTCTGCTTACAGAAAGTATACCTTTGTGTTGGCAAAGTTAACCCTTGGCTTACGTGCTGGGATTACTTTGAATTTGTAAGTTTCAACTGCTGTTGACATCGGAGTTTCATTTGAAGGACTAAAGTTAGTCTGAGGCCTGGGTCACACCTGTGCATTCTGAGAATACGGACGCTTTTGTGCAAGATTGGCGCGCTTTTGCAGAAACTAGCATACGAGCAAAAAACGTGCTTGCGGTGCCGCTCATTTCTAAAGGCAACCCAAACACGGCCAGCAAGTCACATGGGTTTACGGGCATGCAAACACACACAAATGTGGCAGGTACAAATGCATCCTGCGCATCGCACAAAATAGTGCTGGAGCCTTTTGGCCTGAAAATAATTTCAGGTCTAC
The DNA here is from genome assembly GCF_000935625.1 of Nanorana parkeri. NCBI lineage: Eukaryota > Metazoa > Chordata > Amphibia > Anura > Dicroglossidae > Nanorana > Nanorana parkeri. The sequence goes on from NW_017306502.1 coordinate 1,224,973, forward strand.
ATTATTATGAATAGGATCCACTCTAGTCACAATCATGTAGACCCCCTAAAAAACATACCAGTTGCTAAAAATTATATGGGGATGTAATGGGCCTTATTTGTGAAAGTGTCTGAAAAATAGACATATCACCACGCAAACAGCAATCAAACTCCAAGCTTGTATTTAAAGTTTCAAAATGAAAGGATAAGTCTGATTGGCTGCTGTATGCAACACAAAGTTATATTTTTTTGGATGTGGAAAGTGAACCTAATATGAACATCTGCTCTACACCTCCTATGTTGCTTTTCTACTAACCCATGTATTTTCTGCTTTGGATGCTACAGTGCTGCTTGGAACCTTGTAGCCACTCAAGTATAGTGCGCTCGTGAGCACAGCACTTTAGACACCCACTCTAATGCATCAGTGGAGGGAAAGCCGACATAAGCCAGTTTTCAGTAATGCCAAAGCCAAAGCTTTTCAGCTATTACAAAAGTATCATAACAGGTTATGTGGCAGTATTGCCCTCCCTAGTAGACAGCATACTAATTCCAGAGCTGCACCACGAAACCAAACAATGCCAGAACGTCCATTTGCCGTAGTCACATCATGAAAACATTCAAGAGTGCTAAACTTAAACCAAATTTTTAAAAATAATAACTTTTTCCCCTGATTAACTTTTTAAAATAAACCATCAAAGAAATGTTTAATAATAATCTTTTTTAATACTACCTAAATGTGTAGGCCCGAGAGGGCAGGATGTAGACAAACAACCCATTTGTGTGTTTAAGTGTTTGTATTGCATTGAGATTGCAATTCCTGGTCATCCATTTTGCCTCTGAAGCAAAGAAGACAATTAAGTGTATACTGAGGAGAAAAAAGCGTTCAGCGCCTCGGCCCTCTCCTTGTCGTTTGTGACTAGCTTCCCGCTTTCATCCTTTATTGGGCCTATCTGCTCCTTTCTCACCTTTTTACTGTTAATATATTGGTAAAATGTTTTATACTTGTAAAATAAGAGAGAATGGTTTGATGTAAACCTGAATTGCAAATATTATTGATATCGGCTAATAAATGTTGTTTCCTCTCTTTTTGATCCAACAGTGCTGAAAGGGACAATCTTGTGTTGCACAGCACGTATGACAAAAACAAATGTTTATACAGAGTTCGTTAAAGCTGGCAGGCAAGCCTCCAGGTAAGCCGGGTAAATACACAACTGGAATACATATATAGGAATAATTATACATGCCAAAGATAATTATAATTGTGAACATTTCATGCCAGCATGGCCATGAACATTGGGTCAAAACACATCCGCAATAGCTGGTTGCACAATGAAGTAGCATAGTCCTGATGATTCATACCTCTGCTAACTTTCACCCTACTCCTATCTGTGTGTTTTACTGTCAACACAGGTTAATGCATCAGAGTCTAATTGGCTTCTATGACAGGTCCTCTTTCTAGAAAGTCCAACTGGACTTTTAGGTTGCAACAAATGCGCCTATATTTTATTTCATATTTAATGCCCCTATTGCCTGTTTGTTACCCAAGTAATGCTACTGTTGACTATTTGTTGCCCATGTATTGCCACTATTGCTAATTTCTTACATGTGTATTACCACAATTGCTCTATATTGTCCAATTTTTGCCATAAATGCTCTTAGTGACCTATGTATGGTCCCAACTGTCTGTTATCCATGTATTGTCTCAACTGCCAATGTTTTACCACATGTATTTTCACTTATTGTCAGATTTCTAGTGTGTTGGCCATATTTGTTTTTTTCTGTACTGTCACAATTGCTCCTGCAAAATTTCAGGCGTACAGTGTTCAAAAGCGATATTTTAATTCCCCTGCATTTCCTGCTAATTCATTAAAGTTTTTATTGCACAAATCTTTTGCAGTTACTGCATGCATGTTATATTATTGGTATTATATGTTATATATAAAAGTCAAATCACAAAGATTATCCTATGGGTTTTTGGTTCTAAATATATTGCTAGGTAAGGTTTAAAGTGACGCTAAAATAAAGACTCGTGAGATGCAATACAGATTTAAATAATAGAAACTTTTGATAGCAGAAAAATAAGGATTTCACCCTAATGTGATTTTTTGTGAACTGAATATTTAAATGCAATATATATTGTGGTGAGTCAGCAGGGCTGAGAGCAAAGAAGGGGTTAACTTGGGAGGGCAGGTACTTCCCCTACAGCCCTTCCTGTTAAAAGGTAACAATATATAGATATATATATATATTTAGATATAAATAATAATAATAATAATACTAAAATAAAGTATAAAGGCATGTATAATAGCTTATGTAGCTTTCTTTAATTGATCATCAAGCTCAATGACAATCAGCAGTGGCAGACTATCCTGCTCTAGTGTCTGGCTTCAGAACTACAGTCCCATAGTTGTGATCCATTCCACACAGGGAACCTTATTATGACAGTTCCAAAGAAGCTGCTTTTGAGGAATTTCTGTCTTTGTAGCTTTTTGACACATACTTTTACATTTGACAGATGCACTCTGGTTTCTGTATGTGAAAGTCTGACATCACTTGGAGGGATCTGAGCAATCGAAACTCAACCAGAGCACTGCAACTAACACACACACACTAGCATCAAATGTTCACCTGTACTAGAGATCCTCCTCTGGCCTGTACAATCACACCTTTGCAGGTGCAAGCAGCATTCTGCGGTTTCTTTGACTTGCACAGCAAATATGTGCTGTCTATTCCCCTGGTCAATACCCAAGGAGTTAACGTGAATGAAACTACTAGTCGTGCACACTGTTTTGCAGGGACTGAAGAGAGGGCTTCTCCAGCATTGTAGACCTCACTCTTTGAATGGTCATTCGTGGCAACCATAATATGCAGTTATTCTAGTCTAGTTGTATCTTTGTTTCTTCTGTAGCATCTCTGGTCCTTTTGTATGTATTTCTGTTTTTGCCCCAACATCTTTCTTGTTTGACCATCACCTTGAGATGTTTTATCTCTGCTTTCACTTTGCTGGTTGTTTAGCTTCATCTCTCTAACACACTGTGCGCCATGTGCCTAATTCAAAGTTTTACAGTCAGTCTTCCTACTGTTGGTGTATTGTCTTTTTGTACTGCACTGCAGCTGCCTTCTATCCTCTTGTGTCTATATTTTGTTTTGTCTGCATTGTCTTTACTTCATATTCTGGTTGATCTTGGCTGATGTCCTTCCATAATGCTCAATCCTTGGCTACCCCTTTTCTATTGATTTTAGTTTCTGGCCATAATCCATTCTACCCAGTTTCTTGCCCCAACACTATTAGTGTCCAATTCCAATACCCCAACCAGCAACATAATTTCTGTCTTGACAGAATATAGCAGTCCACCACAATTAGGACTCCTAGTGACATGCTGTTTGCTGAGGGGTTTTGGTGCAACTACCTTATTTGGCGGAAAAATTATTTTTCCTCACTTAAATTTAATGTCATAAATGCCCATTATCACGTGTGTGCGGGTGCCGTACGACGTAGATCAGACTGTGTGTGATGGCTGATCCCAGAGATGATGTAGTGTATGTTTCTTTCTAACTGCCCAGTCTGCTGTTCATTGGTTCTGGTTGGAGGTCTGCCATGTATTGGTTCTGATCTGAGGTCTGCCATGTATTGGTGCTAATCTGAGGTCTGCCATGTATTGGTGCTGATCTGAGGTCTGACATGTATTGGTGCTGGTCTGAAGTCTGCAGTGCATTGGCTATGGTCTGAGGTCTGCCGTGTATTGGATCTGGTCTAAGATCTGCCGTGTATTGGTTCTGGTCTGAGGTCTGCCGTGTATTGGTTCTGGTCTGAGGTCTGCCGTGTATTGGTTCTGGTCTGAGGTCTGCCGTGTATTGGTTCTGGTCTGAGATCTGCCGTGTATTGGTTCTGGCCTGAGGTCTGCTGTGCATTCTGCCATTTAGCTCACTTTCCAAATTGCCTATATTGGTCTAGATTTTGAAAGTCTTCTACCAATTCTCCGGCAATTCATCTTTTAATGAAATGGCCCACTATTTTTTTTTAAAATAGTGTGGAAAAATAATTTCTGTAACACAACAATGTTTATGTAGGTGGGGCTTGTATATGGGTGGAACACAATGGGGCCCCATGTATTGTTAGTCCGCCCCTGGTCCCAGGACTACCTTTCAAGGTCCTCTACCCATTATTAGCCTTCAAGGCCCTTCATACCAAGCTAGCCTCTGAGCTACTTCTCTCTGAGATATTCCCCTAACTCTTTTGCAGAGACCCTATACCTTAAAATTGCCCATGAGTTTGTACACCTTGATGCACTAGCATGGTAACTAAAGCACATACTTTACAGATGGGTGTGCATCTTGCTTAGCCCTCTGTGTTGTGTTTGTGCCAGTCACTTCTCAATGTAAACAGTAATAAATCTTCATCTGTATTTGGCACAATATTTTCTGAATTAATGCTTTACAATTCTGAAAGAAGAGCCTCTTTCGTCTAAGACAGTTTTCATTGAAAGTCTGACACTATTAGTTTCAATAATTTTTTATTGAGCATTTTCAATTATACAAAACAAAAAGAAAGGAGTTGAACAACGAAGCAGGTCCAGCCAGGACCAAAATGACAGAACAGAAAAGTTACTTGTACTTAGCCACCTAACCATGTACATCTATCAGTCAATCGCAGGCAGGAGTCATCTGGGGTTCCAGAGACACAACTACAGAGAGCAGTATTCTTATATATTACTACGCTGAGACCACAGAAACCAAGGATTCCATTGCTTTAGAAAGCTGGCCAATGTGTTATTGCGTTTCGCTAACACCCATTCATATTCGCAGTGTAACTTAATATTTGTAAAGTCTCTGAGGTGTTAGCTGCCAACAAACTCTTCCAGTGTCTCGCTATCGTTAATTTGGCCGCCAAGAGAACGTGAATAACTATACCTCTAAGGTGAGTAGGGTATTGGTCTATTCCCAGATGAAGCAGAGCTAGGCTAGGTGTGGGGGACAGAGAAAAAGCCAGTCACGGCTGACAATATTTGGAAGATCCTATTCCAAACGCCAGTAAGGGATTTGCAGGGCTAGTAGGTATGTAGTAGGGTTCCCGTAAGGCCGAAGCCCCTCCAGCACTCCGCAGAGATATTTGGAGACATTTTATCTAGGCGGGAGGGAGTCAGATACCATCTGAGCAAAGTTTTCTGAGCCAGTCCCCACAAAGTCTGACACTTTTAAATAGGAGTCTGGCTTTCTCGGTCATAACGGTTTCTTCTTTCTCAGAAACCGCATCTTTTTAAAACCGTTGAAACTTTTTTTCCTGAACCAGTATGTGCTCCAGGGGCGTAACTAGAAATCACAGGGCCCCATAGCAAAATTTTGTATTGGGCCCCCGTGATTTCTAATTATACCCCTTGCAGAGCCCACTCGAGATCCCACCTGAGGGTGAACTTGCAAAGCCCACCATATACTTTCTATGGTGGGCTCTGCAGGGTCACCCTCAGGTGGGCTGGTCGCACTGCTTACCTGTCCGCCTCCTCTTCCTCCACGGTCGCTGATGGACCCCGCCTCCTCCTCCGTCGCCGGGCCCACCTCCTTCTTCGTCACTAGGCCCCGCCTCCTCCCCTGCTGCCGACCGCTGGCCCCACCTCCTCCATTGCAGCTGCTGGCTCTCATTGACTCTGTGAAGAGGAACGCGCTGCTGCACAGATTACTGTCAGTGATCTGAACAGCGGCGTGTTCATCTTCAGCCGCCAGTGAAAGCCACCAGCAGAGGATCCCATAGCAACCCAGGCGGCCCGCACGGCATCTGGCCGGGCCCCACTGTGCCCTGGGCCCCATAGCGGCCGCCTGGGTCGCTATGGTGATTGTTACGCCACTGATGTGCTCTATTAAGTCTAAAACCCGGTCAGTCCTACTCTTTTCCCCAAGACTCTGCCAATGCCTTGCCTGCCTAAGACATATGTTCAGTCTGAACTGTTTCAGTGTAATCTTTCTCAGTCAGAACTTTACCAGACTGTAATCTTTGAGTCTGTCCTGTTTGAAATGTTGAGTCCATCTTCCCTGACTCTGAAGCTTTTTACTGACCCTACTGATATTTTAAATTCCGATGCAATATGTACGTTATTGCCTTCGGACCGATGCAATCTGTGTATTACCTTCTTCTGACTAATGCACTCTGTGTTTTACCTAAATCTGACCTCTGCTTTTGTGCTGTACCTGCTTCTGACCTCCTAAACACTGTGCGTTACCTCTTTCTGAACGATGCAATCTGTGCGATGCCTCCTTCTGAATTATGCAATCTGTGCTTTTACCTCCTTTTGACTTCTGCACTCTGTGCGTTAATTCCTGCTTACTTCTTAACCTCTGCACTCTGTGCATTACCTCCTTCTGACCTCTGCACTCTATGCGTTACTTCCTTCTTACCTCTGCACTCTGAGCGTTTCTTACTACTGACCTTTTTACTCTGTACATTGCCACCTTCTGACCACTGCACTCTGTGCATTACTTTCTTCTGACCGCTGTACTCTGTACGTTACCACCCTTTAACCACTGCCCTCTATTCGCTGCTTTCTTCTGACTTCTGCACTCTCTGCATTTTTTACAACTGGCCTCTGCACTCTGTGTGTTACTTCCTTCTGACATCTGCACTCTGCACGTTTCTTACTACTGACTTCTGCACTCTGTACATTGCCACCTTCTGACCACTGCACTCTGTGTGTTACTTTCTTCTGACCTCTGCACTCCGTTACTTTTTCTGACTGTTGCACTCTGTGCGTTTCTTGCTACTGACCTCTGCACTCTGTACGTTACCACCTTTTGACCACTGCACTCTGTGCAATATTTCCTTCTTACCTCTGCAGTCTGTGCATTTGTTACTACTGACCTTTTTACTCTGTGCGTTTCTTACTACTGACCTCTGCACTCTGTACGTTACCACCTTCTGACCACTGCACTCTGTGCAATATTTCCTTCTTACCTCTGCAGTCTGTGCATTTGTTACTACTGACCTTTTTACTCTGTGCGTTTCTTACTACTGACCTCTGCACTCTGTACGTTACCACCTTCTGACCACTGCACTCTGTGCAATATTTCCTTCTTACCTCTGCAGTCTGTGCATTTGTTACTACTGACCTTTTTACTCTGTGCGTTTCTTACTACTGACCTCTGCACTCTGTACGTTACCACCTTCTGACCACTGCACTCTGTGCAATATTTCCTTCTTACCTCTGCAGTCTGTGCATTTGTTACTACTGACCTTTTTACTCTGTGCGTTTCTTACTACTGACCTCTGCACTCTGTACGTTACCACCTTCTGACCACTGCACTCTGTGCAATATTTCCTTCTTACCTCTGCAGTCTGTGCATTTGTTACTACTGACCTTTTTACTCTGTGCGTTTCTTACTACTGACCTCTGCACTCTGTACGTTACCACCTTCTGACCACTGCACTCTGTGCAATATTTCCTTCTTACCTCTGCAGTCTGTGCATTTGTTACTACTGACCTTTTTACTCTGTGCGTTTCTTACTACTGACCTCTGCACTCTGTACGTTACCACCTTCTGACCACTGCACTCTGTGCAATATTTCCTTCTTACCTCTGCAGTCTGTGCATTTGTTACTACTGACCTTTTTACTCTGTGCGTTTCTTACTACTGACCTCTGCACTCTGTACGTTACCACCTTCTGACCACTGCACTTTGTGTGTTGCTTTCTTCCTTCTTTGCGTTGCTTTACTTCCCTCTTAACCCTGCACTCTGTGCCTTTCTTACTACTGACCTCTGCATTTTGTGCATTACTTCCTTCTGACTGCTGCACTCTGTGCATTACTTTCTTCTTACCTCTGCACTCTGCATTACTTTCTTCTTACATCTGCAAGCTGTGCGTTACTTTCTTCTTACCTCTGCACTCTGTGCATTACTTTCTTCTTACATCTGCAAGCTGTGTGTTACTTTCTTCTTACCACTGCACTCTGTGCATTACTTCCTTTAGGGTTAGGGTTTTGTGTATAGTTATCTGTAGAATTAGATACAAGACAAAAATAAAATCCTAGCTCTAGGAGCTGTGAATTCCTAGTTGCTGGGATTAAAGGCTACTCCTATAATATGCAAGTTATATAGTTCATTATTACTTATCGTTTGCATTTTTTTAATTGTGGGGGGGCCTCATGTTTGAGTTTCGCCTAAGGCCTAGAGCTAGGGTTGCCACCTGTCCGGGATTCACCCGGACAGTCTGTGTTTTAAATGTTGTGTCCGGGTTTCAGATTCCATGAAACTCGGACACAACATTTAAAACACGGACTGTAACAAGATGTTAGGCAGACAGGGGCAACCAAAATTAAGATGGGGGCCACTGGCTCCCCACTGAAAATAGTCTTGACTGTGATTTACATATGAGTAAGCTGCAACTCATTCTCCCAAAAACATTTCTGTGCGTCGCTAGAGTGTTTGGGTTTCGATGGAAGAAAAGGTGGCAACCCTACCTAGAGCCGCCCCTGGTTGTGAGCACCACTTGCATGCGGTCAAGGCTTGGTCCGATGCTTCCTGATATCAGGCTTGTCCAGATACTGCCTTTGCCAATGTGTCACAGACATTGCCATAGTCCAAGCATGCTCAGACCCTGCCCCCAGCCAAGAGATTTAGAATTCTGCCTCTGTTCCAGCAGGCCCAGATAATGTTGAGTTTTCCTATAGGCTATTATGGACTACAGTGCTGCCTGATGACCTCCGAGACCTTCTGTTTGCCTTAGTAAGTTTCTGAGTTTTTCAGGAGACTCTAATCAGAGACTCTGTGTTTTCAAATTCTCTGTTCCTGTCCTGGAAACCTTTTGCTCTTGCTTATTGTTTGGCCTACCCTGGAATATCAATGTGTTCCTTTTGTGGTATAGCTTGTTTTTTGTCCACGCTTCTATTTGGAGCCTGGCATTTTAGAGGCACTCTGTACAACTTTCACAGTTTCCCAGTCTGTCTACCTGTAGTATACTCTTGGCGTTTCATTTGTTTGTATTACATCACAGCCCTTCAGTTGTTCCCTCAAATCCATATTGTTGCATGTTTTCTCTTTTCTGTCTTTAGATCTAGTGATAACATGCCTTTAATTTCCTAGTGCCCAGTGTCTGTCCAAGCTCTTGAAAACACTCCGTTATACCCTTTTTTATCATGGGTACAGGAAGCGGTTTACAAAATAATATGACCAGTGGCACCTGAGTACCATGGACTTCTGGCGGTTCTTCCTAAAGGGGGCTACTAGAAGTGCAAATACTCTCACAGATCACAGACCAATCTCCTTGAGAAATAGCTATGTGCCAGTTCTGCCCCCTGTCAAATGTCTATTTTTGTCTACCTTGACTCTGGCTTATTTTGACGCCAAGTAACAATTCTCCAGCTCTTGATCTTTTCCACTTTGTAACTAGGCCTGAGGACTAGAATTGTCCAATTATCCTGCTGTTGGTCATATACAGTAAATTTCTATTCAGTTTGATACTTTACTTTAAAAAAAATAAATAATAAGGGCATGTCTGGTAAAACAAATTAGTGCGCACGAGAACTTCCGTCATAAAATCCTAAGTCATTTTCAGGCCTAAAATGTGGAATATAACATGGGTGCAAAAAATGAAAAAAGGGCCTCAGTCATGAAGGGGTTAAAAGCGGTAAGGCTAAATGAAAGCTTTTTGTCATTAAGTTTATTAATCGCATTTTTGGACATCAGCTGATACAAACCAAATCAGTTTTGCTTCTGTATGTTTTTTTTTTTTAGCAGTGAGATGCTGAGTGTTTCTTGTTTTCTGTCAGAAAATTATAACTAGCCACATGTAGGCAAGAAAGGGTCAAGGACTGGTGTGCATTATTCATTTCCTATTTCATTTTTCACTCGCTAGACATCCCTAAGGGTTTACGAAGGACTCTGTGTTGTCTGTTGCAACCAATGAGATTCTATGTGGCAATTCTATAGCTCAGATTAGAAAATTAAATAAAATATATGATTAGCTGCTTTTAATAACAATCTGAAATTTCTCCAGTTTTAACGTGAGATCCTCAGTACCTTTTTTACATTAAAGGAGAACTATGAGGCGAGTGAAAATCACTCAGCCTCATATTTCTAGCCAACCTGTGACAATGAAACTGTCACAGGTCGGCTCAATAGATCGGGAAGTGAGTGAACACATACCGGCGCTCGCTCACTTCTTGATCTATCCCTGCTGAGAGCCGTGACTGTCACTCACGGCTCCCTGCAGAGATTTACCCCCCCCTCCCCTGTCCGATCCTCCAGCTATAGCTGGCGATATACTGAGCTTAGGGTGACGGGAGGACGCTAGTTTGTGTCCTCCCGTTACCCTTAGGAGAACTATGGGGAAAAGCCCTGACCCCATAGTTCTCCTTTAATATCTAAAAACTGATTTTATTTGTCCAAATTAAGTATGTAAAACCAGGGACTTCTTCGGGCAATGATTGTATGGAATGTATAAGTTGCTCATATGCCGTAAAAAATGGAGAACTGCTGTCAGCAGTCCAACCTTTTTAGATTTCAACAGCGTAAATGGGACCTGAAGCAATTGAAGCTCCCTTTACTGTAACAATGTAATGTCTGGGTAGTGAAAAAGGTGTATGGAGAGGAGGAAACTGGTCATGTGACAGGACTCTTCTCCTATATCTATAGGCCAAAGCAGAGACCACACAACCGCAAATGTGTGCAGTTTCTTTAGTGATATCCAGTGGGTGTTGGAGAGAAAAATGGTTACTCCTTTTTTCCGTGGATCTCATTTCTTCCCTTTTTCTCCAAATCTGACAGAGAGCTCCACCACACTACTCAACAGCAGCACAGCCATCACACAGACTTCTTAAAACCTTGGAATAACAACTGCTTCATGCTTTGCCAGCATCCCCTCATGCATTTGAATGTGGAAAGAGAAAGACATTGGAGCTCTTAACATCTTCCAAATGTCGCTGACTCCCAGAGTGCACTGTTCTTACCAGGCTGACCCTGAAATTGCATCAGGGTGCCTTGAAGTCTAGAGAAGCATTTCTCAACCAAGGTTGGCAGGGGTTCCCTAAAACCCACGGGTTCCTCCATGGTGAAGAGGTTCAGAAAAGTGGGGTTAGAGAGTGAAAAAGGGCACTCCCTCTTCAGCCACAAAACACTTGCATATCAATAAAGTATAAACACTGAACACAGAAAAATCACATATCTGACCTGGCTCGTCGCCTAATCACATAAAGACTTGCCAACCTCAATGAGAACATGGAAATATTTAAACACTGACAGGTGTACAAGCTGAACTCATCTATCACATCCAAATCTTGAAGTGGAAAGGAACATTGTCTATCCATCTCTCTATTTATTATCTATTTATCAATATATCATATTTTTCTCTTATCTATTATTTATCTATCAATTAACTAACTATTTATCATCTATCTCTCTCTATTATCTATCTATCTTTTTATTATCTACCTATCTATCCATCTATTATCTCAGTATCTATTTACTATCTCTCTCTCATCTCTCTCTCTCTCATCTCTCTCTCTCTCTCTCATATCTCTCTCTCTCTCTCTCTCTCATATCTCTCTCTCTCTCTCTCTCTCTCTCTCTCTCTCTCTCCCCTCCCTATCTTTCGTCTAAATATCAGTCTACCTGTATGTATCTATCTGCCTAGTTATCTGTCTATCTGTGTCTCTATGTAATCTATATGTGTTTCTGTGTGTTCTCTTGGTATATGTTCTAGGGGAAGAGATGTGAGAGCTCGGACCAGTCTCTGGCACTGTAGATCCAGGTGGTCCACTCTGGGGAGAGATGAATCAGAGAGTCAGCTAAGCATGCACAGTCTGGGCATGTTCTTCAATCCGTTCATTCAGTGGAGCGAGTGAAAAGCTGCTGATCGCTGCCATTGTGACTCATAGGCAATGTGGGAAGCGAAGCCTTCGCTGGCTGCCAAGAGATAAATAGCCCCTGACAGGTCTCTCGATGTGAGCGCATGTCACACGGGGCAGACGTTCACAGGTCTGCGCTGGCTTCTCTTTCATGTGAACGATCCTTAGAAATGAGCCTTGTCTCTTCCGAACACCTCCCCGTCTTCTTAATCCTACCGCTCAGCTGATCATGCAAAAACACAAACTGCCAGAAGGATTTTTTTTTTATTTCCAGCCGAATCTTTCTGATTAACTTTCACTGCAAGACAAAAACATTCTCATGCCCATGTTTTAAAAGGTAATTCAGCATTGGTGATAGTCGAACATTTCTTATGGTAGGATAGTTATCTTTCTCTGTAGGTATCAGATTTAACATTTCATGTCATCTATTAACGTGGACGTACATACCTGTATGGCCATTATGTGATTTAAAAGGACTCCAGTTATTTAAAAAATTAACCCTTGCAGTGGGGCTACCCTAGCACTACAAGGGTTAACTGCTCATTTTGGTCCAGGGGCCGGCATTCAGAAGATATACTAACCCAATCTTCGATCCTGTGGCAGTACTCACCTCTCGCCCCCTCTGCTCTGGCTGTAGTATGGCCCGCGTCATCCTTAGGTCTAATGGATTCTATTATATATGATGACATCAGCAGGGGTTAGACTCATTGCAAGGGTTAATGTGACACTGAACTCAGGAGATACATCTTAAAAAAGCATTCCAGTACCTTACCTGTTAACAAAGACAGTGTAGTGTAGACAATGGTGTATTTAGGGTTTTTGCTGCACTAGGCAAGACAACAGTTGGGGCACCCCCAAACTAAATTTGTCCCACCCCCTTCCTGTATAAGATATTTTGTGTAACCTGTCAGTCGCTGGATACAATGTGCACACTGTATCAGCTTCTGGCAGGTTGCGTTAGTAGCGTAGCGAGGAAGCTGGGGTTTTAGACTTATATTAGCTCCCAGTTTTCCAGCCCCCCCTCTCCCCCCCTTACAAGGTTCAGCGAAAAATCGCCCTGTTCCCTACTCGGCTTGCAGCGCTTCTCCCTTCCCTTCTCTGGGGTTTTAGGTGGGCTGACCTCACATAGCCCACCTGAGAGCTTGTAAAGCCCACCACAGACTCCGCATAGCCCATCTGAGACCTTGTGAACCCCACCACAGACTCTGCATAGCCCACCTGAGACCTTGTAGAGCACACCACAGACCATGCATAGCCCATCATAAACCCCTGTAGAGCCTACCACAGACCCAACACAGCCCACCATAGACTCAGCATAGCCCACCTGAAATCTTGTAAAGCCCACCACACACCTTGAATTGCCCACCACAGACCCTGCAGAGCCCACCTGAAACTCTCAGGTGGGCTGTGCAGGATCTATGGTTGTAGATCCTGAAAGCATAGAGGTACTTGAAAGCATTTTTAATATTTAGCTTCTGAGTTTAGTGTCACTTTAAGTTTTTTGAATTCCTGGAGTTCCACTTTAGAGATCACAGACAATAAATGCCTTACAGAGGTTTTAGAGAGTATTTCCGCGTTTGCAGTCAAACTGGGATAACATCCATTTTATATTTGTTACACATTCTCATTCACATAGCATAACTTCAAGCAGATCCCTGGATATTTCAAATTTGAAAAGCTAATGGCAGGCTGGCTATTGAAAACACCCACTGAGTAGAGGAGCAGAACTGAGAGACTACTTTCTCTCTCTCAGGTCCGCTCCTCTGCTCAGTATGTGTTGTTTCAATAGCCAGTCTGCTATTGGCTATTAAATTAAAATAGCCAATAGCAGTCTGGCTATTGCTCCCGGCTGCTTACATTCACCTGTCGCCTGTGGAAGCTAGCCGGCAGGACAATGGAGCCACTTTAGAGGGGGGCTGGGGTTTTTGCAAGTAGCCGGTCTTGCCTAGGGTGCAACATAGTCCAGCACCGGCCCTGATCCCTGGGAAAACTTTTCAATAGCACTTGCTGTGTTGCTACCCCCGAACGGCTAGGATTAAATGCTTGTTTTGGTCTAGGGAGGAAAATAACAAGTTATACTCACTCAATCCTCCAAGCCAGCCGACTGTCAGTGCTCCCTTCACCTGTCTCCTCCTCAGCTGCAGTGATGGTATGTCCCGCGGTGTCCTCACGTTCTATAAACAATGTATAGGATGTGACGACTCGCAGACCTCTGCAGCAGAGGGGGAGCGAGGCTCCAGGGACCGGTTTAAGAGTCAGCCAGCTTTGAGGATTAGTTAAGTATAATATTATTATGTTCCTCTCTAGACCAAAACAAGCACTTAACCCTTGTAGTGTAGGGGTAGCCACACTGCAAGGGTTAATAAAAAAATCCCCAGAGTTCTTCTTTAAAACAGTATTTAAAAATTGCTGCTTACATTTTCTATGATCTTCTCTAAAAACTCAAAAAATACATTTTCCTCCCTAATGCATTGGGGCGGCGAGTTCATCGTTACCATAATTAACCCCGACTGTACTGTGCTGGCAGATCTCATTATCAGTTATAAAATAGATTTGAACACTGTCTTTCCTAACAAAGGGTTAAAGATCTAGAAACCTGGCTTCTGCATTGTATGTTAATGAGAGGAAAACTCCCTTCACTCTGTCTGGGGGCAGACTCACTTTGAAATTGTTCAGAGTAGTTTGCAGTCTGCCAAAAGTTCTACTCCAAAGAAACATCTTAAAGATAAGATTTTTAAAAATGTATATCGGTATGCTGTGTGAATAGGGACACGTAATAAGGACACGTAACAAAACATTTAGATGAGTTTTCTCAAATTTGACTGCAAAAGTAGAAATACACTTTTAAGGCTAGTTCACGCCAGATGCACTTGTGATGCAGTCCGTTCAGTTTGGCAGCTGCATCAAAATCACGTCACAATGCTTCCCAAATGGGATTCTGGTGCTCTGTTCACACCAGTGCAGTTCGTTCCGATGCAGTCAGAAAAAATAGTGCTTTTTAGGTGCATTTTAGCTGCACCTAATTGCAACAGAACGCATCAAAGTGCATCAAAAATGCATGCAAACACACTGGAAAGCATTGGACTGCACCTGAAAGCCCGTTTTAAACAAAAGGCTTGTTTCCACCAGCCCGCGCACTCATCGCACTGTCCCGTGCCCAGAACGCAAAGGATCGCAACACAAACTCTCCTTGCGTTCTGGGGCGGGAGGGGGCGTGGCAGTACCCTTCATGTCAATGGCGCTGAAGACACGCCTCCCGCTCGCAGTGCGGTCGGCAGCGTGGTAATGAAATGCCCTGAGTACCAGTGCGGTACGATCGCAAAAAAATAGTGTATGCATCGTAGGTACATGCAGTGTAGAGCACCAGATCATAGTTCTGAAAAAGCCCTTATGAACTCGGATCAGCAGTTTGTTCCAGCAGAAAAGAAAATCCTTCTTAATCTCCTAAGAGAATCAGATACTCCCCGCATCAACATTCTGCAGTGTAATTTCGAACAAACAGCAATTGCAATTATACTTTGTGCATTTAGAAACACATCCAGTCCATTTATAAGCAACCTACTAAGTTGACCAGAACCATCTGTAGAAAGCAATTCCACATTTTGTTCTCTTGTGATGCTGTTATATTGGCCAATGGTCTTGAACAATGTTTCACTATGTATAGCCTACATGCAATAAAAAACTGAATGGGGTAGTGTGTATTACTGATGAAGATCAAGTAAACTTAGGTTACCAAAGCTACCTATTTTCCCTGCCCAGTGCATGCTGCAATTCTCAGCAAAAACGGAGTCATGTGAAAGGATTAACAACGTGTGAAAGATGGACATACAGTATATGGCATGGACCCAGATATTTAAGCCACACACCCCCCACTCCAAATGCAGCATTTATATCTGAACGCCCGCTGAAACAACCGTCATTCTAAGTCACTTACAATTGTACAAAGCTTTTCCCCACTCCATATGATTTAATCAATAATAACATTGTTCAGGCGCGATACGACTGCCCTCGGGGCAGATAATCTAACGAGTGATGCAGAGCGCTCCATAAACCTGCAAGGTCGGCGTTGCCGGCTTAGCTAGTTTATGTGATTGGAAGAGGAGCAGAGGTGAGTGGTGCAGAAAGACACTGCTGGTGTCTCTTATCTCAGGGGGAACAATGGTGATCAGGACAGAACGATAGCATCAGCAATAGATGGCATCAATAGACATGAGATCATCACCCCATCCCTCTGAAAACTGCTAGATCCAACAACTGCTATGTCATGCCTATAGGTAGCTTTGGTGTAAATAAAAAGCATGACTCCCCCTACATTAAACTGTAATTAAAAGCTATATATAAAATAAAGATTAAAATAAAAAGTGTTACGTTCATTACATTAATATGTGAATGAAAAGTGTGTGTAACCCCTAACAATGAAATTCTCTTATTTGCTCCCTTTTGGTCTGCGAACTACATATATCATATATGTATTCTAAACCAGGCTGGATTTACTCCTCAGGAGCCTGTAGGCAAAGAGATTTGAAGCGCCCCCTCGTCTTTCCCACGGTTGCACAGCCCTGGTCAGCCCAGGAGTACAGTAAAAAAAGAAAATTATATATAATATAGACAGGTGGCGCCTCTCTGATGCCTACGTTGCCTAGCAGGAAATCCAGCACTGGGTAAGGGCAGGCCATTGAGCCAATGCATGGCAGACCGCAGACCAGACCTAAAGCATGGCAGACCGCAGACCAGAACTAAAGCATGGCAGACCGCAAACCAGAACCAAAGCACAGCAGATGGATGTTTCATAGAATACAACTTGCCGCTGTGTGTACCTGGGAGGGAAGTGACAGGTCAGGACAGCACAGCCAGTGCTTTCCCTTGATGCTGACCTCCTGCTCAGGGGCAGAACTACCGGCGGTGCAGCCACCCCGGGGCCCAAGGCAGTTGGGGGATCCACTGAGATCCGCTCCCGGGGATTGTGGCCACTGGGCAGAGGGGACTGAGTGGGGCCCCTTAAAGACGGCCGCAGCGGTGGTGATCACTCTTTCCTGCACAGGGGCTTCTCAGCAAGGGGGCGGGTCCTGTGACTCACCTCCTCTCCCGGCCGCGTCCCTAGTAACAGGCGGTGTGAGAGGAGAGTGTGTCTGTCGCATACCCCGCCCCCTGCACACTGTGTGCCCGGGATGCTGTCGGACTCATTTCAGTGTACAGGGTGAGTCCGAATGTAGGATTGAACGGCAGTGAGGGGGTGTAACCGCACACTGTGCTGTAATTTCATTTCATTCGAGAAATGGATTATATTAGGGAACATTACACTGTAATGTTCCCTATTATAATCTGTTTATCTGATTAAATGATTTCAGTTTCTTCTATCCAGCAATAGGCTTAAAGCCAGAACAAAGTATTGCAATTTCTGTGACACATACAGCCACCATTAACCCTGCACAGACCACCATAAACTCCACCCAGACCACCTGGGAGACGTGCAGCTGCCATTAACCCCGCACAGACCACCTGAGAGACGTGCAGGTGCCATTAACCCTGCACAGACCACCGGAGAGCAACGCAGCCACCATTAAATCCGCACAGACCACCTGTGAGCCGCACAGCCACCATTAACCTCACACAGACCACCTGAGAGCCGCACAGCCGTCATTAACTCCGCACAGACCACCTGTGAGCCGCACAGCCACCATTAACCCCACACAGCCACCATTAACCCCATACAGATCACCTGAGAGCTGCGTAGCCGCCATTAACTCTGCACAGACCACCTGAGAGCCATGCAGCCACCATTAACCCCACACAGACCACCTGAGAACTGCACAGCCACCTTTAACTCTGGAGAGCTCCCTGAGAACTGCAGAGCCAGAGAAAAAATCTTGCACCAGGGCCCTTTGTTTCTTCAGTCTTCCACTGCTCCTGCTTCACAACTGTGACAGTCTCATCTGCAGGTTTACCATGGAGTCTGGGACCCCTCCAGCTGGTGGGTGTGCCACTGTCAGAATTCCTGAAAAGAAATGGCAGCTGATTGGGTCTCATCACGCTTTGCCCTAAAATTTCCTGACTAGCTTCTTTGATTTTCGGATGGAAAGATGCCAGAACGAAAGTTGCCAATAGGACCACACACTGAACAAATTTCAGCTGATTCATCAGAAGCGGCTGAAATTCCTACAGTGTATGGCCAGTTTAAATGGGAAAAAATACCTGTTGATCCTGCCAGAGATCTTGGGAGCTGATTGCTTCGTGTGCTGTCTGCTTCTGCTGACTGTTAACAGTTAGCATTGTTCTCAGCTATCTCTGTGGACTCCACCACTGCGTAGTATGTGGACTATCACTGTGGAATACACTACCTCTTATGTTAGGAAGAAGAGGAGCAGGGGAGGGCTTGTGCAGTTCATTTCTAGATAGATAAGTAAGTAAGTAAGTAAGAGGGCATTGTCACTCTAGGACAGGAAATGTGGTACTAGTAGGACCACAAGGTGAAAATAAAGGAAAATAAAAGCCTAATAAAAGAAAACTAACCACACACCACCAACCACCACATCTGAGGACTGGTAGGCAGAAATATATTACATTTTTGTTCTTGGGTGTAGATGCATTGAAAGTGTGATCTCTGTAACTAATGTAGCCCCCATCACCTTTTGTTAGGAGTGATTGCCAGGGCTGTAGTCCGCCTGGTTGGATATAAGTGGCATTTATCTGGTTAATTCCAGGTGTCTGGCATTGACTGTACCCCCCTGGGTAGAGTGTGACTCTGCTATATTGTGGGACAGCCAATGAGAGGCACTTTAACTGTATGTACAGTACAGCAGCCAAACACTGAGTTTCTCTCAGCCAGTGGCGCATGCTGGGGTAGGGTACATATACTGGAAGGAATGGCCATGGATTAGGGTTGGATGCTGTCCAGCCACCCCCCCCCCCCCCCCTGCCCCCAGACCTGAGGCCTGTGGGTGGGCAGAGGCTGGAGTGTGGGAAGAGTTTCCCTGGGCCTCAAGTATGGAGGAGGCCTGTGCTGTTTTCCAGAGGAGAAGCTGATGTCTGCTGGAGGTGCCTGGAACATAGAGGATCTCTGGAGCATGGCTGATGTCTTTTCTGCTGGGGATCTGTACTTATCCCCTGCTCATCTGATACTTCAATTGCTATTTGCTGTACTCCAAGTGGATCTATACTGAGACGCTAACAAGATCTGGTCAGTCTGGAGTCTATGTCTGTTACACCCTGGATGTCTAGGATCCCTATACCCTCTCTACCAGTGTGAAGATAATAAAAGTTATTCAGCAATGCATTACTGGAGTGGACAACAGCTTTGTAGGCACTAGAAGAGGGCAGTTGAATGCTAGTGGGGCAGCTGAGGTTCAAACCACCTAGAGAGACTAGTGATGACCCGGGTTATTCCAGCGGCTCCTTCGGGGGTGTGCGCTACACTAACAATTGTGACGAGATAGCAGAAACTCCAAATCTCAGAAGTGTTGGCAGACAGTTGACTCAATCCATATGATACCTTGAAGATCGTTGAAAAGTTTACTCCAAACTGTGCAGATCTTTACAACAGCAAACATATGATAGCTGAAAAGTTCATAATGTGATCCACTCAGCAAAGGACATGTGGTTGAGATGCAGACTGGAACATAATGAGGAAGGGTAAGGCAATCTACAAAGAGAAAAAACTGAACTATGGAGACAAATACAAGCGACAAATGAAACACAAATAATCTTAAAGGCATATCACAAAGCATGTGTAACATGACAAGCTGCACATTTGCAATTTTTAGTATTAATTAACAATGGGGATATTATATGGTGGAGCAGGAAAAGCAGTAACTAAATGTGACTCCAGTATGGAGAGTCAAACAAGTTCATTCTTGACACATACATGATTCCTATACCCTTAAGAATGCAAATGAAGAGACTTAATAATATTTAAAAATACCCAAATGCTGCAGAAACGGAGAAATTAAAAAAATAAAACAACCCATATGGAAACCGAAGTGTAAGCTGACTAATAATTTTCATCACAAACAAAGATAACCAGATAATGCCCCCTACCTTCCCAATAAAATAATGTATGTATGTTTATCACATCAGGTGCTTCCTGGTCCCTCTGGCTATTTTGAGATTGCTCCAGTCTTACGGTAGCGAGAAGAAGAAATTAAAATGTCCTTGCTAACTCAGCACTAATAATGCCAGAATAGAAGAGGCGCAGGCGGTTTCACAACACCCCCATTTCTGCAAGCAGCTTGTGATGTTAATAGATAGAGAGTTGTTTCCAGTACTTCTTTCTACAGGTCTTTGCATTAGAGATGCATTGGATATCATTAAAACTCCATTATGTTCTGATTGTGGGAAGGAATGTAAAAGAAATTTTGAAGCTATTTCTGAAACTCATTTCGGTTACAAAGCACGTAGGATGCTAAGAAGATTTTGCTATAGGGCCCTTCTAATGTATTTGCGTAGCCATTAAAACGTATATCTTCACCAAGATTTATTAAAATCTTCTAATGAAAGATCATATACCCTGTATTTTATATATAAAGCATAACTTCATATTTCAGCTTTTGCAAGGTGGGGCTGCAAAATAATTAATATTGTAAACAGAACGTTGTAAATAGAACAAAATAATCAACGTTGTAAATAATCAGAAATGTGCTCCACCGGATATTGTTCAGAGAGTCCAGGTTAACAATGATTTAGCAGCCTAATAATTTGAAATTCAATGATTCACAACCCTTCTTGCCAAGCAAATGACATCATTATTCCCTTTTCTGCTTTTACAGCTTTTTATGATGGCTACAAATGGAGAGGGTCAGGCCTACTAGCCAATAAAGAACTCAAGAAAGCAAAAAAGAGAGGGACATAGCTCCACCATGACAGCTGAAGGAAACGGTTTCCTAAAAAGGTGTTTGGGGGTAGCTGCCAGGAAACCAGGCTTGGCCCTTGCACTCGGAATCCTGCACGGGCACCTGCGCATGTGCATAGTTTTGCTCATAAGATTGTGCACTGCTGGACGCCTCTGCGCAGACCTGTGCACGTTGGTGTGCGCGCTGACGTGTGCATGCGCGTGTTGCGGATTTTCGCTCTAAACGGCCTATTTAAGGCTGTGACATTCTAACCTCCAGTGCTGACTGGTCTTCAGCTGTTTCCTGTTCCTGCAACCTGAACCCTGCATCCTGACTCTGATCTCCTGTTGTTTGACCCGGCTTGGCTATTTACTCTGCTGCTCTCCTGGATCCCCTTGACCTCGGCTTGTTTTCTGACTATGCTCCTGTTTTCTGCTCTGTACCTCGCTGCCCGCAGGTTGCTGATCCTGCCTGTCCCTGACTACGCCTTGTCTACTGTCCTGGTACCTCGCTGCTCGACTGTTACAGATCCGGCTTGTCTTGGACTTCGCTGCTACTGGCACTCGTGCCCCTCCTGTCCTAGTGCTACCTCCAGGAGTTCTTGGACTTGAGCTTCAAGAGAGGCCTTCCTCGTCAACTCAGACTCCTCTAAGGTACGTGGTTTCTGACAGTAGCAAATCATTCTGGCAATTAACTAAGGGTATGTGCTAAATACTGCCCAGCATGCACATAACTAATAATTACATAAAGGTTATATAGATAGTGATTCCCACGGGTTTGCAAGTTTAACATTTTAAGAAAAGGTCTCCCTGCAAATAAAAAGTTTTTACCTACCTGTCATGTCACCTGTGCCGCCAGTTTGCGCTCTATTGAGCCACCTAGAATTGTTGAAGAATTGTTAGCAGCCAATACACTTCTAGGTCAATCTATATGTCCCAAAAGGTATCCCGTAAGCAGTCCTTATTGGAACACTCTTTAGGTTGGATGCTGAAATGGAATGAATGAATTAACAAGATGTCACCAGCACACTGAAGATATATGTCAAAGCGAACTTCCTTTATTTATATTGTCACATAGGTGGCAACGTTTCGGGGACACGCAGGGTCCCTTTATCAGGCTCAGTGTGTCAGATGCTGAAGATCCTTTACCCACCATAACCATACCTGGGAAATCTGCCGTCAATTTCCCAAGGATGACCACAGCTCTTAAACAGAGTAGTAAAGGATGGCCACTTCTTCGTAGAGAGACCTTTTTTTTACATTTATTTTTAATCTAACAACAGTTGTTTTATTAGTATGTTCAGCAGTTATGTTAAGGTTACGATGTGATGAATGTACTAAAATAACACTGCAAAACATGCAGAATATGTCCTTTGCATGTTTGCATGAGCAACCTTAGAAAACTTTGTCAGTTAAAAATACTTTTAAGAGATGCATTTTACAGCCACGCATAATGTACTGGGTGGTCTTCAGTTGTATTGTCATGTTGGAAATCACCCATTGACCCCATCAGCTAAACAGATAATAACTATGCTTTACAAGACAGCAACTGTCATTAGCATGCTTCAGCAAGAGTCAGAGCTGTTGTTTAACCCATCCTCCATCATTCCTTGATATTAACTCCTCAAGCAGGAAGCAAACAAGATGCGGTTCAATAACTTTTCCAGAATGTTATTGTCAGTTGCTAAACTATATTGTAAAAGACACATTTTTTTTTCATTGTCATTAATGGTACACTCCATTAAAAACTGTCAAATGAAACCTACATACAGGGAGCCTAGCCTTTATGTTCAGTACTTCAGTTTTTCATCAAGGCATTGTACTTATCTACTCTAATCCTTTTTCTTGTAATACAGTAAATAAATTCCTAAACACGCCCATTGCAGGCTCCTTCACATACAGAAAGGCCAATGAAAAAGATGTCAGCACTAGGAAGTTTCCCACAGAGAGAATTCAGATTCAAACCTGGCCTGGAAGGTGATACAGGCATAAGGGAAAGAGGAGCTTATGCAGCACAAACTGAAGGAAATACAGTCCCACTATGTATGCAGAATGCAGACAAAGTAAAATTTAAAAGCGCATCTGAAGTGTTTTCTAGATAACATTAGTAGATTATTATTTTCAGTTTTGTTGAGGAAAACACAATTCCTTTTAGGTAATCTATATACATTGCAAGGATTTTAGCATACCCGTTCCTGTTCTGAAGATATAGCTGTTTGTTTCACTATGTCATTTTCAAAGTAATTCCTGATTGGGAGGGTCAGTCTTTATTATAACCACCTGAGCAAATCTCAGTGATCCTATGAGGGAAGCTGCAGTATCTGCATCATATTAAAAGTAGGCAAGCCTTAGGGAGTATTTCATCAGAACAGATTAGTTACAGGGGGATGCCTAAAATTTGACCTGTATTTCAGTGCAGACTCCTGAGAAAACCAGTGAGGCAATCACATGAGCAGGAAATTACATTTATAGTGATAATATAAACAATGTACAAAAGCCACATTTCACAAAATACAGTGGCTAGAGATTGTTTTTTTTTATCGTTCATTAAGGATACAGCATCATAGGTAAATCAGAGACAATTTGGTTTGTTCAAAAGCAATCCAACTGAGAAGTGGCAACAATCAAATATTACTACCAAGTCCACATAACAGTATAAAAACTGGGGGCAGCCTGCAGCTTAAAACGCTGTCTACTGGACCTCATGAAGAAAGTTTGCATTAGTTGAGGCCCCCTGGTAAAACTTAGAGAACGTATGATTGGAAGGCCAGGTGGTGGCTATGCGAATCAGAGAAACAGATGGCTCATGCCAAAGGCACAAAAAGCGCTCACTGATTTAGTGAAGTGTGCCTTGCCAGGAAAGGGTGGAACCTTATCCCTAAGCTTAAAGGCTTGTATGATGACCTATTGGAGCCACTGAGAAATTATGAAACAAGCAGCAGATTGTCCCTTATGGGGACCCTTTAGGAGTGAAAAAAAGAGAGTTAGTCTTTATGTAGGAAAATGTAGCTGCAAGGTAAACATGAACAGCTCTCACCACATCTAAACAATGAAGAGACATTTCCTTGGGATGCACTGGGGTCAGACAGATCGATGGAAGAATGGAATGTCTTGGTTAAAGTGAAAGTTAGAAACCACTTTAGGCAGAAAGGAGACTCTGAACCTTGTGTTTGTGTAGAATAAGAAAAGGTACTTTATGAGAAGTGCTTACTCAGAAATATGTCTCATAAAGTTGAGGGCAATGATTATGGTGATATTATGAGTAAGGCTTGACTGGGGAATATAACTGATAGGTTTAAAGGGCAGTCTTTAAAGAGCTGACAGAGCCAGGTTGTGATCCCATGGAAGCAATGAAGGTTGTACAGGTGGGATTATATAAGTGAGACCTTGCACAAAGACCTTAACCAAGAAATGAGACAAGCAGTCTTTGAAACAGGATTGCAAGAGCTGAGATTTGCCCTGTGATGGTACTTAGAGCTAAATGTTGATCCAGACTAGATTGAAAAAAAAATCAAGATCGTTCCTTTGCAGTATTTCTTGGGATGAAATATTATTGTGTTGCACTAGGCAAAGTATGCTTTCCATGTGTAATGCTAGACCTTGGGTGACAAGAATGAACAAATCACAAAGGCCACTATCTCTGGCCTTCAGCAACCATGCCGTCTAAGCTAGCCACTGTGAAGCAGTGTGGTAAACCAGTCCCAGGAATGCAAGTTCCTATTGATCTGTAAAAGCCCACTAGTTGTCTGCCAGGAGCCTGATGAGATTGGAGTACCACCTCTGCCTGAGCCAGTTCAATGTCTTCCATCTTAATCATGCAGATTAGATGTGGATGGAGTTTTAGAGGAGGAAAGGCATAGATCAGGTTGTACTGATCCCAAGGAGCTACCAGGAGATCGCTGCTTCTAGATGCAAATTAACTCAGTTTATTGTTGAATCTGGAGGCCAGGAGGTCTGTGTTCACCACCTCTGATAGGCTGTGTTAGTGTGAACGGCAGACAAGGCTGGAATATGACATTCTGCCTAAGACAGAATCTTTTTCGCTTTTCTTTCTGCAGAGAGACTCCTGGTTCCTTCCTGATGATTGATATATGGCACTGCTGTGGCATTTTCCAACTAAATGCTGATTGAATAGCCCTGCAGCTGAGAGGTCCAGTGTTGATCAGAAAACCAAATCGCTCAGAGCTGCAGAAAATTGGTGGGAAGAAGAACTTCCTATGATGTTTAAGTCCCTTGTACCATTAGGGTGTCTAGAACTTCCCCCCAGACTGTCAGGCTTGCATCCAGCGTGAGCATGTTCCAAAAAAATCAAAGGAAAGATTTCCCTAACTCTAGGGCTGGATGCCCGAGCTAATAGACAATCTGGTTATGGATGTCGGATGCTTTGTTTGGTCTAGGGATTGCACTTTCTTGTCCCAAGCAGCAAGCATGATGAGTTGCAATGGTCTGGAGTGAAATTGGGCACCAGGACTGTCTCGGGACTGCCATCAAAACCAAAACTTTTATGCAAAATTGGAGAGTTGGACAGCTCCTGGACTGTAGAGTCTAAATCTTAATGTTTGTCCAACAATTTTCTGCCTGACTTGTTAAGCCAGGTGGGGGCCTCCCATGGCTCAAATTTCAGCTGATTCACAATAATCGGCCAAAATTCAAGCAGTGTATGGGCAGCTTAAAGGTGAACTATGGGGTTAAGGTTTTCCCCATAGTTCTCCTCAGGGTAACGGGAGGACACAAACTAGCGTCCTCCCGTCACCCAAGGCTCAGTATACTGCGAGCTGTAGCTTGCGGTATACTAAGACGCCGCAGCTGAAGCGGATCCCGACAATTATGTCTGGATCCGCCCAGCTGCGCGACTGACAGCTGGCTCTGCCTATCTAGAGGCAGAGCCAGCTGTACCCGCCCCCTCCCCCGTCCGTTCTGCCAGTCTGCGCTGGCGGATCGGAGCGGGGAGGGCGGAATCCAGCCCCCCCTGTCACGGCAGAGAGCCGTGACAGGATCGAGAGGTGAGCGAACGCCGGTATGTGTTCGCTCACCTCCCGATCTGTGACAGTTTCATTGTCACAGGTCGGCTAGAACTATGAGGTGAGTGAAAAGCACTCACCTCATAGTTCTCCTTTAACTCCAAAAGTTAACCTGACCCATAAAATGAACACTTAACCTCCACCCAGCACTTAAACATAACTCTTATCCTAACTGTAATCTTAACAATTCAAATTAACCCATAATACTTAGCCTTAGCTCTAAAATTGAATGTAATCCCCTAAACAATAACCTTAATCATTAACCCTTATCTCTAACACTATCTTTAATCCTTAAAAACTCACACTTACCTTACTGGGCAGTTCTACTTGACTCATGTCTGTAGCAAACACCCCTGAAAGATCAGTATGATTTTGCCTTTTGATTGGCCTGTGCTGCCCCCCAAATGCCACCTTCTCTATAAAAGTTAACATACGTTTGGGCAAGCTAAAGTTAACTGAACGATTGTGTAGATAAATGAATGTACGGTGATCGGATTGTGGCAGCACATCCAAACGCCAGATTAAGAATCTATAGCAACACAAAAGATGAATTGATTGAACAGCTTATGCATTCTTTCCGCAGCTCTCTATAGAAGCACAGCCTGGTCTGTTAAGAACAGCTCTGCGCAACATCAAAGACATCGTACATCAAAAGGTCCACTTATGAACCCCAAGAGAGGAGAAATGCAGCTGGTGCTGGCACAGAGAGAGTTAACAACTCCATATTACATTACTGCTATAGCGTTATCATTCTATATCTGTGTGTCGGAAAGTATTTTGCCTGTAGTTGCCAGGGCTCCCTTTTGTCTTTATCAGTGACCATGAGAGGAAAAGACCTGCTGGGAATTCTTGTATTAACCCTTTTTGGTCATTTACAGTAACAGCTCCTACTTTTACGCTAAAAGCAGCTAGAGACACGACTGTATGTGCTCATTATTATTCTGTGACTTATAATAGGGTAATTTCAGTTGAACAGTGGTAGATGAGCTATATATGTAGTTATTTATCTCTAAGATTTTAAACATCGCCTACAGCAGCAATTGCTATCATGCACAGCTGCACAAGATTGTCTTGCGATTATTGAGGGATTAATCTCATGAGATTAATCATGCAGGGGTAGGACACAATAGGGAAAAATCGCACAACAATATCATCAAAGTGAGTCTAATTGCTGGGTCTTTTCATGTATACGGAGGTGATTTACTGGTGAAGGTTGCAACATTACTAAACTGTGCTACTATGCAACTGTACTATGGTAAGGCATATCTAAACCCATAAACAAACATTTCATACGGTGCAGTTTACCAGTCCTTAGATGTGGTAACTGCATTAGTTTTCTTTTTCTAGCTTGTTTCCTTTATTGTAACCTTGTGATTCTGCCAGGACCACACTTTCGTTCTTAGGGTGACAACGTTTATTCACGCCTTTGTATCTATGGAGGGCGCAATGGTTGTTGTCATCCTAGGACGGGACTACAGAGACCTCCTCTTGCCCTCTTCTAATATAGACAGACGGGGTTTTGTAATCCTCAGAGATAGATGGGAACAATGTAACTGATAACAATGCAGCATGGAAGATTTCTGTCAAGATCAACAGCTTTTTTCTGCACTTGTCAAACACATATAACAAAACACTTCCAATGGTATATTTAGAGAGCAAATAAGACAAGTTCATTGTTAGGGTTTACTTACCCTTTAAGTGCAGATCTGAATGATTAACAGGAGCCAATTAACCTTCCAGTATGTTTTTGTAGGAAATCGGAGCCAACCCATGCAAGCACAGGGACAACGTGGAAACTTAATGCAAATAGCGTCCTGACCAGGATTTGAAGCAGGGGTCCCCAGTGCTGCAAGGCAGAAGTGCTAACTACTAAGCCACTATTGGCAATGCCATGCCACAACCACACACTCACATGGTCACAGTGGGGTTCTATTCATAGCAGAGATCATATGTGACGTCTGCCAAATGTGAAATGCTGTTTATTTTTCACCGTGACGCAAAGCATGTATACCACTGTTCAGCTGCAGAGCTGACATTGCAGTGGACAGTCGAGGTAGGGGGGTGGTCAGGGCCGGATTTCCCATAAGGCCAACCAAGGCCCGGCCTCGGGGCAGCAGGGAGTAGAGGGGCAGCATGGGTGTGGAATTCCTATCTCTCGATGCCCGGGACATGCAGTGCCGGGTGGGTAGTTGTTTTCTACATTTAGCCCTGCTTTGGGCAAACAGAACTAAATGCACAGCGGGGAAGCTGCCACTTGTTTTATACAAGTGGTCTCGGTGATGTCGCCAAGATCACTTGTATGCAGCCTGCAGGTCTTCCATTCTCAATGGGGCAATGGGGGGGAGGTTTGGCGGGTAAGGGGGCGCATTTGGGACCTGGCCTTGGGTCGGCAGAGAGAGTAAATGCAGTCCTGGGGGCGGTAAAACTGCAGATCAACTGCTTTACCACCACCTTGACGTCCGTGTGAACAAGGCCTTATCATCAAATTGCAAGGTGACTATTCTTACTTATAAATGCTTCCAGCTGTTCAAAATCTGAGTATGGCTCATAACTGTCCAATTGAAGTTGTATAATGAGTGGTGCCATCAATTCAATTAATACCAAAATTAAAATGAATACTGATTGTGGCTTAGAAAAGAGGTGTAGGCTTCTGCTTTACCGACCATCATCCGGATGAGATGTAGCATAACTCTTGTGAAGTGTGTACAGCTCCTCGCACTTCTTTTTATTTTTTTATGTTTTCTCTTCCTTCCCTAGTACAACAAGGTGTATCTGGCGGTTTACAAATTCACACGCACTTCCGCTATGCTTGTTTATTCCTGCCCTGTGGCAATTAGCCATAGATTTATGTTCTATGCAGAAAAGATGTGACACATATATTTTTTTCGCAGTGTTTTTTTTTTCTTCTTCCTTTGCTCTGCTCCCTGACATTGGCCTGTGCATGCTAATGCACATTATGTATAGCCGGGAGCCACAGGAGCTTCCAAATGGTAAGGCAGATACGTGAATGAAGAGAGGAGAAGACTGGTTTGTTATCAAGCTCTTGACAGTGCTGGCTCCAGCTGGTCAGCTGCGCTTCAGATGAGTAGGGGAGGGGATGGCGCTTTTACGGAAAAGCTGCAAGCCGTGTTTAGCCAACAAAAGCCCTCAGGATTCGGAGGCTTTTGCGATTCTTTTTAATTTTTTTTCCATTGCATTGTAGCGCAGCAGTTCAAAGGGGCCTTGAAGGCAGCGACAAATCATTATGCATCACATACGAAAGCGTGTTTGCTTTTAATTTGTGTCACGGGGCTGTTTATCGGCACTGCGAAGGAAAACTTTATCGCCTCCTAGGTATAATAGAAGTGAAGGGTTGTATCGTCACAAGACATTGCATCACTTTTTCCTGCCCTAACTCTTTCATATCGCCGAGGCTTTGAAGTGTGTCCAGATGATTAGAAACAGCGCTGAAAGTCCTTTCAAGGATTCATGTACGATCTGCCGCTGCTGCGGAGACACTTTAGTGTTTGTCATTTCAATGATTTACCATATTCCCTGTGTATTCAGTCCAAAATCGTAGCCTTTATTTCATGTCTTTTTCTTTTTTTACATATTTCAATAAAAAGGCAGTTGTTCCTTTTTATATATGCAGTACAGAGGTGGCGTGGCTAAGTGTATAAACAGCTGGGAAAATAAATTTGGCCATTACAGATTTTGCTGCTGGTCATCAAATCTAAGATGTTCTCCGCTCCGGAGGTAGGGATGGAAGGCTTCTTATCTATTCCATTGAATCGCACAGAAAATATTCTTCACCGTTATTATTAAACCATGCTTTGAGCTATACGTTCTGCTTTATTTTTTCTTCCTATTTAAAGAACCACAGTCATTTAGATCCAGACAGCACGCTAGTAAAAAAAAAAAACAGCTCAGTCCTTGCAGCTGACCCTGCTCTCAGCATATTTTTCTGAACAGCTCCCAATAACAATAAAGCTGATTTATGAAAGCCAGTGCAGAGAAGAGAAGAGTTGTTGCTTATAGCAACCAATCAATTTCTTTGTTGCAGTTTCACCGTGGTGTTTAGCAAATCATAGTTGTGACCTGGTAGGTTGTTATGGGTAACGGATTCATATGTCCTAGGCGGTATTCTGAAATACACATAATCCATTGAGGACAGATCTATAGGGCTTCATTTTTCCTATGCTGTATTCTGAAAACAAACATGCATAATCCTTTGAGGTCAGCTCTACAGGAGCATGCACATATGTGAAAAATACTTCACTTTTAACTTTTTATATACTCGAATATCTCAAAAATAGCCAAAATCTTTTTAGATATTTAAAGCTTAAAATTAAATTAAAGCCAAAATGTTTTAAACCATTTCAAATGCTGAATAAATCACTTACAATAGACGTTGCTCCTTGATGTATACAAGTTTTAGTTTCCAGCAGAATCTGCTGGTCCCCTAAGCACAAGCTCTGATATCCTGTTATATGGTGGCTCCTTTACCTTGCAGGATCCTATGGAGCCACCATTGTGTGTGCTAGTAAGCAAGTGCCCCCTGTTTCCCACTCCTCCTTCCTTCCCCCTCGAAGTTAGTAGATAGACTGCTGCTGGAGACTGATCTGTGCCTTGTGATCTTGTACTGGACAGGGAGTTCAGGGAAGTCGAGCTGAGAGAGTTGGAGCTGTTCAGAAATATGATGACTGTATGTGCTAGGGAAAAATGTAAAGAAATTATTTGCTGGCCAATGTACATTTGCTTGTTTGATCTGGAGTCATTATCGGAAAAAGTCTGAGAATGTAATACTTTTTAATAGCTATAGTAACTACTACACTAAAACACAAATACAATGATCATGGAATTCCAGAATGGCCTATATCCTGCCACTAGATTATGGGTACAGAAGTAGCTGATATATCCTATTCTCTATATTACATAGCAGGGGGTTAATAATACCATATTTGGTCACAATGGCTTTTTTGCAATGGGATTTCCATGTATTGAGAATTTTGGGGTGTATCTGTTCACTGCCTATTTTGTCATTGTTTCCTGATACAAATCTTAGCAATAATACAATAAAAGTACCAGAATCACTTCTCCAGTCTATGGGATGACCAAGTAGCCATTTCATGGTAGAGTCAGATTCCTGTGGGCTGAAGAAAGAGTGCCACGCAACGTGTGCCATAGTGCCACAGTTATTCAGCATTAAGAAAGCTGGATGTTCTTAAAGGACATGATTTATTGTGACCTTTTCACATCTTGCAACTTCCTGTGCAGCACTTGGCATTCGGTCACTTGACATCTCAGAGCAGCAAAGAAAGTCAGTGCTGGAAGACTTCCCTTTGCCAGACACTGTGATTCCAAGTTCAAACAGGGAGCAGGTTATAATGCCCAGTATAGGTTACTGACTGGGGGTTACTGGGGTAATACAGTATTTCCACTTTATAAATCATCGGTTCGGCCCCATCTTGAGTATGTGGTACAGTTCTGGTCGCTGACTCTCAGGAGGGACGTCCTGGAACTGGAGAGAGTTCACAGAAGGGCTACAAAATTAAAGGGAGAGAAGGCCTGGGTTATGAAGACAGCATTCAAAATCTTAACTTATTCACCTTAGAAAAGAGGCGATTAAGAGGGGACCTTATTGCAGTCTTCAAAATCATCAATGGGGACCACAATATTAGGAACAAACTGTTTAATCCCAAAACTGTATTGAGAACCCGGGGACACAACAAGAGGTGAGAAGAGTGGGGATTCAGTCCTAGAATTCGCAAAGGGTATTTCACTGTGAGAGTACTGAAAGTTTGGAATTCCCTACCACAGGTGGTGGTATCTGCTGATAACATTGATAAATTCAAGACACTTTTGGATAAGCTTCTTCTTTCGCAGAATCTACAGGGATATGGAAAGTGCTAGAGCAAGATAAAAACGCACACACACGCACTCACATACATAGGTTGAACTGGAATGACCTTGGTCTTTATTTAACCTTACATACTATGTTACTGACTGTGGGTCTCACTCACTGATTGCTGTTTAAATGGTAATTTATCTCTGTTAAGGGCACCCACCCCAACATATAACTTTCCCAGCCCAGTCCTTCCCTTCTCTAATCTAGTGTCATTAAAACTATTATGCATATTGTATTTTAATGTATAAAAATATTGTCCCTGCTCTTCAATACAGTTGGGTGAATTTGATTCATTTTGGTCCTTGCATATCCAAGAGTGATAACAG
Organism: Nanorana parkeri; assembly: GCF_000935625.1. Taxonomy (NCBI): domain Eukaryota; kingdom Metazoa; phylum Chordata; class Amphibia; order Anura; family Dicroglossidae; genus Nanorana; species Nanorana parkeri. The sequence continues at coordinate 1,256,837 of NW_017306502.1, forward strand.
CCGAGTTATAATTTTCATGCAATTACATTAGGTGCCCTTCAACATCTTCCAGGTTTGAACAAATAGGTGTCTTTGAGGCATATCCACAGCTGCTACATACAGCCTTGAGAGCTCTGTTTAAAAGAAGCATCGGTAGGGTTTTATATTTGTAGCGGCTCTGACAGACACAACCTTGAACAATTCCTGTCTGTAGCAAGCTGGATCAATGGGTTGGACAATTTAAGCAGGTACTGCGTTGCTTATATTATCCTTGCAAAGACAGTCATCTTCTATAGCTTATAGCTACATACTATAATAAGAGATGAAACTCTCCCTGTTATTGTACTGACCCATCATAGCTCTTCAACAGACCCCAACAACGAGTGATTTGTATAGCGATTTCCGCTCAATAATCGCTTAAATATGAAGCTCAATGCAGCTCAATGTAGCTCTTCCAATGCATTTCAAAGGAGATGTTCATATCTTGCAGCTCAATGTCGCCTATAGCTTGTAGCTGAAGCTTGTTGCTCGAATATTAGCTATTTTTCAGCTGATTTCGAGCGATTTGGCCCCAATAGACTTTGATAGACTGTCAAAAGAAGCGCTACGTAGCGCCACAAAATGTGTACTGTAGCTCAATGTCGCTCAAAGTCGATCAGCTCAAATTAGCGGTAAAAAAGCTTGTAGCTTAGTGTGAATTAGTAAAAATCCGAATTCCCATTGAACCAAAGTTCCAATCTTGTTTGTTTACCTCTATCACCAGATTCTAGTGATGTTTAGACTGATCGCCTCTTTAGCTTTTCTATCTTGTGCATTGTCCATTCACAGGGTAAACATTGACTATTCTGATAAGTGATTTCTCATCATGCAGATGAGTTCAGTGGTAAAGTGAGCCATTAAAAATATTGAAGTTTTAAGTACGAGCGCTGATGTACCTTATGAATGTCAGCTGTAACATTACCAGTGCCAGTAGTTTACCTGGTTTCCTAGGAAACAGATGATTTACCGGCTGGGACTACTTGTTCCCTGGAGGAGGGGTCCATATGTGGAGGATGAATGTTGGCTGGCCTTGTGAACCTAAGCTGTCTGACCTCAAGCTGAAGCAGACACCCCTGTCCAGCAAGGGAAATGTTTTATCTGTCTGCCTGGCTTTTCCTGGCTCAACTACTATTGTTCTCTTGAGAGCACACTGGTACCAGTGATGTCTGCTGAGCACACATTCATAATTTAAGGCCTGTTCACACGTGTCTGTTTTCCTGCAGTGAAATGCATATACTGTATGCTTTATAATGCATTAAAATGTAGAAATATGATTCATTACAACATGGCTAGTTCACTTGTATGCCCTGCAGTATACAACATAGAAGTAGCATTTACGCCCATTAGCATGCCTATTGGAATGAACTGTATTGCATTTATCATGCAGTTGTGGGCATTTTAAATTCATTTACACCAGGAAAAATGTTCCATTCTAAATACTTCTCCCTTACTTAGAATACACTATAAAAAGAATGTTAAAAATATACCAAAAAAAAGGCATATTACTGTCTCAGCATGTGTGAAAAGGCCCTCAGGAAACCAGTGTGTATATCTGTATATCTGCTGTGTAGACAAGACATAATTGGTCAATACCGAGTATGGTCACTTAGTTGCTGACTGGTGATCTGTTGGTAGATCTAAAGGAGATTGTACAATCAGATTGTAACCTGTATAGTGAGCATTAAACTTACCATGCTGCAGTTGGAGAGATTTTCCAGGTTAGAGGGAGAACTGTGAATAATGCTGATGAAGTCTAACAACCACAGTCCATCATAAATGAAAATTAAAGAAGAACTCTAGGGAATTGTTTTTCTTAACCAGGAGAGCAAGGATCGACAGCCAGGGAGATAGGAGACAGCTAGGAGAGAGAGGAGATACAGCCAGGGGAGAGAGAGAGGAGAGACAGCCAGAGGAGAGACAGCCAGGGGAGAGTGCAGAGACAGCCAGGGGAGAGAGTGAGGAGAGACAGCCAGGAGAGAGCGAGGAGAGATAGCCAGGGGAGAGAGTGAGGAGAGACAGCCAAGAGGGAGATCGTGAGGAGAGACAGCCAGGAGATAGAGCGAGGAAAGACAGCCAGGAGGATGAGCGAGGAGAGTGTGCCTTTCAAGACTTATCTGCACCCTGTGTTTCATACACTTCCTTACTCCCCGAGCTCCAGCATCCCTCCGTGTTCCATGCCTCCTCCATGCACTCAAGTTGGAACACCAGGACCCTGTGGTTTCCCCTGTCCACCTGACATGGTGAAATCTTGTAAATCATGGACAGATGGCAACCCTGGGGGGGAGGCCACAGCCCCCCTCCTGGCTGCGGGCTCTTGGGTAGTGCCGAAGATCAGTCTGCCCCTGGAGATGATCCCCCCAGCTGTCTGTGCTGCTTGTCTTCTGCCTGCCGCTCTGGGCTTAAGAGACAGCTGCTGTGGGCACGTGTGAATTATGGGGCCCTGGGCAGTTGCCCCTTTTTCCCTGTGGTAAAGACGGCTCTGATCAGTGGCCCTGCTTGCGGTCCAAAATTAAACAATCTGCGGGCTGGTACTTTGAGACCCTGGTCTAAACAAATGGCAACAGGTCATGATAAGCCCCTCGTAAGGGTAGCGACAGGTGGGAACAAGTGTTTTTCTATTAACACATAACTATAAATGATAGTTTAATTTTAGGCTGGCAACAAAGAGAGGGATTTTATTTGGTCAAATCAATAAAATCTGATGCCTGTATAAAAGTTGGGCTAATCCGAAGAAATTAAAAGGACCTGACAGGATAGGTGCCATTGTGTATTACTTATCCTTCCTTCCTTACTGACCTACAGCAAGCACAACACTCTAGCTGATAAACACACGCTTGTAGGAAGTTTAGGAATAACAGCCCTGGAACACACACCTTCAAAAATAAGTCAGTACTGGCAGCATCCAAAATTTCTCCCCTGACAGATGAGAGTTGTTGGTACAATTAGTTGAACTTAGTGGCCACAATTATTGCGTACACCTATTGAATGTGGAACAAATAATTTAATGCAAAGATATTGCATACAAGTAATGGCGAAGGACATGGAGCGTCTCCATGCAGGCGAAGCTCGAGATAATCTTATCAGAAATATTGTGTGTGTTGGTGAGCTATTCTTACAAAGGCCCAACAGATGGCAGTACACACTGAGGTCTTTCATGGATGAACAACTCTTTCGATCGCAGGCTTTCGCTGAATCTCCATTTTTAAGCTGGTTTGTGTTGTTTCCAAGATTCTGCTCCAGCTGGGCTGAACAAGTGAAAGAATTAGCGAGGGATGTGGTTGAGGGAATGAAGACTAATAAGATCAGGAGCTGCATAGGGAGCAGGAGGCCTAATAATGATGAAAGAAGGCCTATATGGAAAGCCCCGAACAAGGAGAATGAGGACTGCTCGTCCTATCACTCAGCACTAGGCAAACCATCCACTCATAAATATTTAGTAAGCTCATGATTCCCAAGCTGAGAGACAATCTATATTATTTAGCAGTGACGATTATCTTGCCAAAGAAAGTTTACAGATCAGCTTTTATTGTGATGTGTCTTTCAGATTTGCGAATTGTGCTCATTTTATCTCGTTTTAGATTGTTCAATAGCCTATTAACCCAATGTTTGCTTTTATGAACTAATACTGTTGCCTACCTTTTTATGACATAGGCAGTCGTAAATAATAAAAATGCCAAAGGACCTTTTTCCCCATCCTATGTCACGTAACACACAGGCAGGATTGTATTACGCAGTTTTTTTCATTTATTTGTATGTAGGCTGTGTGCTGATCACATAGGGCTTCATTTATAATTAGTACACCGGGCAAAAGCTGTTCGCATGGCACTAGCTCCCCTAGATGGTGCTGACGAGTAAAGGAATGTCCTATACTTGTCAGCGCCCTCTAGGGGCGTTATAAATGACGTGTTGTGATCAACAGGCAGCCCAGTTGCTCCTCCTCCTTCATCACTGAGAAGGAGAAAAATAAGCCTTACAATATCCAGCCTATCAAATACAAAAATGCTTAGTTGTGGTGTTCTGACAGCATTTGCCTCAGTGCGGGGTCTTATCACCTGATATAACAGTAGACAGGTGTTTAATGGGTGTGGAGACGTTATCTTTTCGATATTTGTATATGTATTATTGAGCCTTTTATGGGAGTTAATGTATACTAATGTGCAGTGCCCCTTTTGTCTTTGACTGGCTGTTATTGGCAGAGCCAGGCTAACACAGAGGGGTACCTGCTCATCACTATTCATCAATTATTAAGAGGTTTACCTTCCATTATCAGCGCCATAACTTTGTAGGTGACCCAAGTCTCCAATTATAATTTCCTAGAAAACAACTATTCCGGAGCCTATCCATACACATAATGATATTTTTCTACCGTTACACTTTAAAAAAGTACTTTTAGGTTAGTGATATGTGTTAAATATTTGTAATATTTTATGTATGGAAAGCAAAAAAAATTAACAAATATGTGTTAATAAAAAGTCCACATCCCAAGCATACCCATTAGAAGAATATATATATATATATATATATAAACACACACACACACACAGCCTGGTTCAGGGTCTCTGGCTTTACGAAGAAGCAGAGCAGTACAATACTCTGGAATGGGAAGACAGGGAGTCAATTAGATGCCTCTTAAGGAAAGGCAACCTTAGGTTATCAGTCATTCAGGGTAAGTCATTATGTAAGACCCTCTGGGGGTAGTTAGCATATTCAGGTACATCAGTCTGAAGGATGGCTCAGAATTTGTCTTATTGTAGGAAAAAATAAAAGAATGAGGATAGAAAAGTTAAGGTGGAGCGATCCGTATGCAATGTAGCAGGGTAAACTGTCTGCAACGGGCCCGGAATCCTTTACGATAACCATCATTTTCTTACAGGCACATTATATAGCGCTGGATGGAGCTTCTTGGCAATGAGTCAACATGCACGCTTGCTCTGTGCTCAGGGGGATTTCATGCACGGGTTTTAAATAGCCTCTCTCCGCCCGCCTTTCATTTGCTAAAAGGTGATTTCCTTCTCTCCTCTCCTTGCCCGCTTGAAAATGAATCTCGTGAATTGCTAATTATGCCTTGCGAGGCACGTTATAAGACAGTTCTATGAAATGCATGAAGGTCGGGTTTCAGGAAGCCGATGGGACATTAAAAGAACGTTCCGGGGGCTGATGGAAATTGTGGAAAATTTGTAATTCTCAGCAATACCTGCTTGTCATCTCAATGTTAAAATAATTACGAACCGTTAATGAGTGAGGAAATGTTCAAGGAAGGTGGGGACTAATTCATTTGCATGAAATAGATTTAAAAGTACAGCGTGGCATTTTTTAAAAAGAAAGTATTTGCATATCACTGCTTCAATACAAAGCCTTGAAAATAAAAGACTTATCTTTAAAGATCAGCAAAGCTCTCCTTTTGTGGCCATCCAGGATGGTCAGGTAGAACACAGCACAGATACAGCCTAATATACACATCCATCTGGCTTCTTCAATAAAGCTGCGCGAAGGGCAAAGATAAAGAGCAAAGTTCAATCACCCTCAGCAGCCAATCAGATTGGGCTATGGCTTTCTGAATAAGCCTGTACTCATCCAAATTGCATGCAAATGTTGCAAGCTTTCTAATTCTCTTTAATACCAGATATGAAAATCATAGTTTCTATAGTTAACCCCGTCATATGAACCATTAAATACCCCTCCACATCTTTCCACTTTGGGGCGCTGTGTTAAAGCACACGTGCTATGTCAGGTGTTAACTCATTCATTTAAATCAGCCACCACCGCACCAAAAATGAACAAAATAATGCACCTGCGCCATAACCATTTATTGCAGTGTGCTCCTTCGCCGGTGCATTGTGGTGGTGCATTAGGGTGCCATCTATAATGAATGACAACACAATTAACTAAAGCTTGTAAGGTGCAGCACAATAGTGTGACATCAGCCCAAAGAAGACCATTCCTGTGAGAAATAGTGAAGCTACCATTGTTGATTTCTCCTTCTGGGAATCCTAATTGCCTGACCCTCTGGCATCAATACCCGAAGTCACTCTTAGGAAATTGTTAAGGGTACACAGTGCTTTAGCTAACTAAATGCCACCCACTAAAGGCCCATTCAGACTTGTGCATCATGGTTTGTGCGATACCTTCCAGTGGCATTTATTTAGAATAGCACCCAAATACACTGGGAGAGTAGTGGGCAACACACCCACACTGCAGTGACCACTACACACATGCCATGCATTGTGGTGTGCTGCAATTAAAAAAGGGTCAAATGTAACATTTTTGGTCCCATAATAAATATGCTTTCTTAAGGCAACACATGTTAAGTGCATGAGCTCCCGCACCACCATGACGTACTTCAAAGGTTTGAAGCCAGCCTTATGGTCTACATCCCCTTTAAAATATTTTGTATACGATTAAAAATGTGATCTATCAACCTTTTTATAATCCGCTTTCAAAAGTCTAGAGTAGAACATTAATGAAGACTATATTCTGTAGGTTGATTTCTATAGGTTATTGTATTATACGAACTGCGATTTGCCTGTTTACTAAAAAAAAGGCCCAATTTATCTACACATTTGTACCTGCTTAAAGATTTATATAATTTGTGTACAACTTAGCTTTGCTGCAGAGCGTAATCATTTCTATTTGTCAGTGTCTGCCATAAATTTGTGTGTCTGCGCTGATAAAGTACAGCAAACATGGTCAGAGACACACTCGGAATTCAGATATTGGATTTATAGATGGGAGCTGCGTTCGTATTATGCTCCTGCCACAGTCAGACCATATGGCAATGGTTGGAGATATTCGTTAGGGTCTCTAGGCAGACATGAATAGGTTTGTGCTAGTTAAACTGCGCTCATTTAATAAGAGCACCTGGCTGGAACACGTTGCCTGCTATCGTCTTTCATGTCTCCAAGCGCTCAATATTGTTAAACGGATTTTCCCTTAGTAGACTGAGCTTCTCCTGTGGGTGTTTGCAAGGTGCTAATTATGCCTTTTTTGCCTTAACAATTGAGCATCATATGGTGGAGCTATTTATGCATTCCTCATCCGCCTCAGTGTCATGTGGTTCATAAGCAGCATCTTCCCAGAGATCTGAGAAGCATTATAAGATTTTTCTCATACAGATGCGAAAGAGTCAACAGAACGGCTCAGTATGTCTCACTTTATTGATGGATGCTATGGTCCAGAAAAGAACTAAACTAATAAGAGTGACCTGTGTGTCTACATTCATTTGGTGGCATGACATGGGACCTCAAGTAAAATAAAGGGAAGATAATAGGCTAAAGGGGCAGTTTTAGGTGCTTGGTAATGTAAACGTAGAAGGGGCAGTTCTTATTCTTTGCAGGTGAAAATCATGTAGATTTGAAAGATAATTTCCCCAAAATTTGATGCCCCAAACATAATGGACAAGAAAAGGTTAAAAGACTATTTTCTCAGCTTGCTGAGCGGTTCTTCATAAAGTACTCCTGTCACGTTCCAAGCGCATTGCCGTAAGAGTAAACCTCCAGGAAAATACAGTGTGATGGAGATCCATTGATTCCCATGTTGTACCGCGTACGTACAGTAATTAAATAATCAGCACGTAGATGACCATGATAAAATGTGTTTCTTCTGACTGCCGTCTGCCTCCTAAGGAAAGTCCTCAAGTGAGTTAGCTCCTTGGATGATAAGAGGGACAAGGGTCTATGTGTGGACAGGCTCACAGGTGAAAATGAGGGGCATAGGTTTTTTTAATTTTTTTTATAAGGGTCATATTCTGATCAGCCGGTAGTAACAAATAAAGCAGAAGATGATCATTGATACGTGGACTTTATTACATTTGCTCTAATCCCAATCACTGTGAATGACTGTGATCCTCTTCAAATCATGATCCTTTGTTTCCATCACTCATGTCTGCCACCTAAAATAAAGGAACCTGGAATAAGGAAGTGTGGAGGCGGCTATTGCTGACCTATAGTTCTCTGACTGTCACTCTATTCCACTGGTTGCAATACTTTCTAAGTCACTGACCTGAAAGAAACAAGCATGCAAACTTGGAATTTTGTTCTGGGGATGAGCTTTGATTTCCGGTTTACCGTGAGTTTGACCCGAACAGTAGTTGTTCACAATTCAAAAAAACAGAACTAATGGAATTGTACACAGCCATAACAACTAGTTATTCATCATGCATTTTCTTGATCTTTGAACCAGTCGGGTAGCTCAGAAGGGCTAACAATAGTGGTTTTCTAATGTAGCAGCACCATCCCCAGAAATGTCAAGGTCCCAGTAGCCTTTTGTGAGTGTTTCTGGAGACTTGCAGTAGATAGGGGCAGCTGATATAGTGTTTTCAGGGAAAGATAATTACTGCTATGCCTTGCTGTATATAGTACTATATTGTGCTAAATTATTGAGAATTGCAGTGTGGTGGACTGCATAGCATGTAAAGTACCCCGACCCCCTTCCCACCGGATTTCACTGTGCTATATTGTGCTACATTACTGATAATTGCATTGTGGTGGGATACATATTGTGGTGTACCACCCTTTGTGTTCAAACTTTTGGAAGACTACCTTTTTGTGTGTGCTAGTACCAGCTTATGTTGCTGTTCAGCTGCTAGGCCTCCCTTGCAGTTTTTTTTGTGTCCTTTTTTTTTCTTTCACATTTTTGGATATATATTTTTTAAGTTTTTTGATAGGTTAAACCCTGCCAAATAAAATATTAAATTATTTGGCACTTGGTGTTTAGGGTTGGTGTTTTGGGCTTTTGGGTTTTAGGGTTGCAGTTTTAGTATTAGTTCTTATTGTTCTTTTTTTTTGGGGGGGGGAGGAGGGAGATACAGTATATTAGTTTAATATAATTTTGCTAGAGCCGATTAATTTTTTCTTGGGCCAGCAGCATACTCTTTTGCTGCCCTTTGGTTGCAGCACGTCACTGCATAGTAGAGGGGTACAGATATTATTGCATCAAAGCACAACATCCCTCTTTTGGCATAGCTGCTAATAAAATTATTCAATTTCCTTTATTCATTATGTTTGGGAGGCCTAAAGGGAGAGGCAGAGGTTCTTCGCATGCAGCTAGTAGGGAGTGAATAGGTTCTAAATCTGCAGGAAAAAGTGGTGGTCGAGCATCACCTTTGAGAGGCAGGGCATGTCTGCCTTTTATTTCTAGCAGTGGGCATGCTATACAGCCAAAGCATGCAGAGGAGGTTGTGGAGTGGACAACCAAGCCTTCCTCATCCCCCTCCTCCCAAGCACAGAGCAGCCTCATCAGCATCTCCTCTTCTTCCTCCTCCACAGCTAATCCCGCCATTTTCTGCAAACTGGCTTAGAGGAGTTCGCTGAATAACTTGCTGCTGGAGGATGAGCAGAAATTGATTTTATCTAATATCGAGGAAGAGAGCATGAGGAGCATAAAGGAAGGAGACAATAAGCAGGCAGCAGCAGTTGCCACTGATGTTCCTGCAGCTTTAGCTTACCGCCAAGTGGGCTCAAGTTATGAAGAGGGTGGGTTTGATGAAGTGGCACACCGTACCTAGGTGCCTGAGCATGTAGACGAGGAAAGTAAGGGAGAGGCACAGCAGCAGAGTGGTAGGATTTTATCCATGGGCAGGGGCCGCTTGCAGAGGAGTAGAGTCCTATTCCACTGAATGCCGCTGCCCCACAGGAGCAGGTCAGTGCGATCCCCAGAGCTGCACCAAAGAGCTTAGCAGTCTAGCCTTTTATAACATATCTGCTTTTGACAGCGCCATGGTTTGCATTCTCATCATGCAGTGTACAAAGCGTGGTAAATATACTAGTCATTTTGTTACCACATGCATCAGGAGACACATGATTCTATACCACAATGCTCGATGGGAGCAGAACATGAATGATACCGGTTGGCAGAAAACGGCCCACATTTGTCCTTCTCGCTCCTCCCTTTCTGCCTCTCCCACCACTCCACAAGAATCTCCACCTGCATCTGCTGCAACATCTGTGGCCCCAAGTGATAGGGATGGAAGTCTAACAAGGATTTTGAGAGGCATAGCTTACAGTAGACATGTGCGATTCGTTTCGTTCCGAATCGAAATTCGGACGAATTTTCGGAAATTCAGACAATCGGATGTATCCGAATTCCGAATTACAGACATAACGAATGCAAACGAATCCGAATTTCCATTTCCGAAATTCGGTAGCGTTAGTACGAACGTTCGGTTCGTTTTCTGTTCTTATTCGTTTCGTTTTCTGTTCTTATTCGTTTCTTATTCGTTTCTTATTCGTTTCGTTCGTTGGAGCAAAGTGACATTAGAGAAGGAGAAAAATATTTTTTCCCCCTCAAATGTCACTTTTGCTGCAAACGAATAAGAAACGAATAAGAACAGAAAACGAAACGAACGTTCGTACTAACGCTACCGAATTTCGTCCGAATCCGAATTCCGAATCCGAATTGACTTTCACACCCGAATCCTGAAAAACGAAATAACACATATCCGAATTTAAAACGAAACTAAACTAAACAAATTTTTTGGCAGTGCATATGTCTAGCTTACAGCACATAAACCGGGCAAGCATGGGGTCATGAAGATTAGGGCCAAGAGTAGGATTGAATCTTGTGTTAAGTCTCCTATCCCGTCTCCAAAAACAAATTCACTCAATTATCCCAATGGTCAATGTCTCAATGCCAGCTTGGCAAAACTGCTAGCTTTACAGCTGCTGCCATTCCAACCAGTGGAGTCTGTCCCCATCTGCAACTTTGTGGCCTGTGCTACACCTCAGAGGCAGGTACTCAGACAGCATTATTTTGCCCAGAAGGCCATCCCAGCCCTCCATCAGCATGTGGAAGGTAATGTCTCTGTGTCGCAGGACCATGTGCTGGGTGACAGGGTGCACATGACAACAGATAGGTGGTGCAGCAAGAACATTAAACCTGAGTAAATCTGCTGGCAACTCGGAAGAATGCTGGATGGGAGCTGGTGGTGCCACCCTGTGTCCTGTCCCATAAAAATCTCAGTCACCTCCGCCTCCTCAATCACCTCATCTGGCAACTCTTTAGAACCATCAGTTCCCCTCCAGTGATCAAAAGCCAATGCAACCGTCCAGGCAAAACACTGTCAATCTGTTTTGAAGCTGGTATGCCTAGGGGAGAAGAACCACAGTGGGGTGTTTTTTAATGAGAACCAATCTTGGATAAGCAATGACTTCAAAACCCTTGCAGCTAATGTTAATAAATAATTTTTTTCTTGGAAGATGGTCCCAAAAACATTATTATATCTTAGAGTATTACCATCTCCTGCCACTGCTGCTAGCCTGCCACCATTACCACCTCCTGCCACTATTACCAGCTTACTTCACTGCTGCTGGCCAGCCAACCTAACCATCTGCTGCAACTACTGCTGGTCTGCTATCATTACCAGCTCCTTCTACAGCTGCTGGCCTAACACCATAACCATCTCCTGCCACGGCTCCTGGCCTGCCCACATTGCCATGTCCTACCACCATTATCAGTTGCTTTAACCACTGCTGGCCAGCCACCATTACAATCTCCTGCTACCACTGATGGCCTGCAACCATTGACATCTTGTGCTGCTTCTACTGAACCATTCTGGTCAGGTGCCACACACCCTTTTGTCTGTAAGTGGGTCTCCACAATTTTTTCTGCAGGGTCAATTCTGAATTGCACTTCAAAGTTACCGGTGTATTCTGGTGATCAGGTACGGTCAAGGTGCCACACAGAATGTTTCCACAGTTGGTCCTAAGTTGCAGAAATTAGAGCTTTTGCTGCAGGGTAAATCATGTTATATGTCTGCTATTTTACAGCCTATTCCACTGCTCTGGGAATCATAAATATCTGTGGCTATTGTCTACCTAATATAGTGTACTCTAACTCTGATTTCTTGATTAAAACATGTCTAGCCCCTGTCTGTTAAACTGTCGCCTAGTAAAAGTGCATACATACTTTGCATGGAGTTAGTAAAATCGTTTACTGGCATTATTCGATGAAATAATACACTCTAATATTGGTTTATGGATTAAAAGCTGGCTGTTTTCTTTCCTGTTCAAAATTTGAGCTAGCACAAGTGCTTAAATACTGTGCATGGGCTCCTTATAATTAATTTGTATTTTTGTGTGGGATAAATACAGTACATTCTAGTGTTGATTTTTAGATTAAATGCTGACTGTTGTCTCTCCTGTTCAAAATGCAGCCTACCAAAACTGCTTAAATACTGTCAACAGAGACAGTATGATATTTCTTCCTTTCTGTAAAATATATATACTTAAATGTGGATTTTTGGGCTTAAAAACTTCCTGCAGTGTGTCATTTTCAAAATGTGGCATAAAATTGTTTTTAAAAAACTGCCTATGCAGGCTGTACAATATTCTTTATTTTTTATTGTGACAAATATACACTTTATAATGTTTGTTTTTTTGTTCCTCAAAAGCTGCATGAGGTATGTGATTTAGCAAATATGACCTACAAGAGATTGCTAAAATACTTTCTATGCAGTCTGTACAATATTTCTTCTATTGTAATGTTATAATAATACACGTTACAGTGTTTTGTTTTTTAGCCTAAAAAGCTGCATCAGGTATGTAGTTTATCAAATGAGGCCTATAAGAGATTGTTAATATACGGTCTACACAGTCTGTACAATATTTATTCTTTTTGGATGTGAAAATATATACCTTATAGAGTTTTGTCCTCAAAAACTGCATGATTCAGCTCTGCATTGCATCTTTCTGCAGCAACAGATCGCCAAAAAAGTGATCTATTGCTGGCTGATAACAGATCAACGGACTAAAAATTAATAGATCACTATTAGAAGTCTTCTGTTTCTGGTGTATGGAGGTGGCTGGATCTAAAACCCCCATGAAGTTAAAAAAAAAGTGTGTTGAAAACAATCAAATGCTATTAATAAATTAAATCAGCTAAAAAATAAAATATTCATTGTCCTCATTAATCCTCAGCTCCCAAAAAATACATCAGGGTGCTCTGGATAACATTTGTTTTTACTGCATGAGAGTGAAACACTTGCATAAGTAAGCCCAATGTCATTCAGGAAATGTCACCATCTTGCTCATTTCTGTCCGCGCAAACCTGACTTAATCTTAGCCTAATGTTACAATAACAATTTACAAAACAAGGCTTTTTTTCCTGGGTGTATCTCAATATAACGCTGCAAGGAAGAAAAAAACCTCCCCTAATTTAAAACTTCTTCTTTGTTACAAAGCAAATCAGGAAATGAGCTTGGAAAGAGAACACCTCCTCACACAGCCAATTAAAAAAGGAACTAGGGAAATAACTTGAAAAGCAGCATTCTAGAAGAGCACCAGCTTGTCCCCAGTAAAGGTAGAACACTTTCATTTTAATATCTTAATGCCACTCTAATAATTAATTATTGCAAATTTACCTAAACCAAGCCATTGTGCGCCCCTTCCTTGACACGTCAGGTGCCGTCTTTGAGGCCCCTAAATTTACTACATTGAGCAGCACTGGGTCTAGAGCATGAATGAACTTAAACTGGTATAAAACAAGAAATCCCTTTGAAAGGTTATATTACCAGATTAGTTGTGTGAAGTCCTAACCAGGAACTAAACAAAATCAAACATGCCCTGCTATTTAGAAAAAATCCTCAAATATTATATAAAACTGTATATTAATTACAAGATCCTAGAGCTCTGTACAGTTTGAACGTTTGCTCAGACTTGACTAAAAGCCAGCAGCAATGGAGTTAATATACTGTGGACCCGCGATATGTGTAAACATTTGTAGTCAGGTTCAGCTCTCAGAGTATCGATTCACTGATGGCGAAGGATTGTGATCGCTGACAGTGTGGTCCAAAGGAAGTCTGTGGGAATCATTGATCTGTGCTAAAAAAATTGACAAGCCTGAAATCTAAAGGGGAAGTGCCATGCGGAAACACGAACGGGCTATTTATGTGCATAAATATTTTATATTTGGAAAAATGTAGCTTTCACACAAGCGGAAAAGGTTATAGATGCGTAATTTATCGAGTCTTTCTTTGTATATTCCATGCGTGTCTTTCTCACTGCCCATATTCAAGCCCCCAAGGCGATTAGTAGCTGGTAATGAGATACCCCTTTCCTCCCCCCTTCACCCGCTTATGTCTGCTACGTCCATATTACAAGGCTGCGAGGGAACGAAGTTTCTACTTCTTGAATCGTGTGAAATAAGCTTGCACCATCACAATTTTCTTTCTTTTCTTCTCAAATGGCAAATAATAGCCAGACTATTGCATTTCCAGTCAGGTTGCAAGATTTTTAATATGGAAGATTCTTTTTGCATGTTTAAGTTATATCCCACTTCTATGTCATGCTCTGGGGCAGTCTGCTTCTACAATAAAATAAAAAAGGAAACTTGTTGAACAGATATCACTTACTCCCTTATGTTATCCATGTATAAATATACCAGAACAAAAAAGAAACATATATATATATAAAAAAAATATTATGTATAATATATATTTTTAAAGTGTATCTTTGGTGGATAACAGGAAAACTGTATACCAAGAGAAAGATTCCATTTGCCAGATGATTGAAGTTATACAATGACATCATTAGAATGCTATCACAGAGTTGTAATTTCTTGAATCAAAAGCCTTCACATATGTTTCTTTGAGTGAGGAGGTTTCTGATAACTTGCGGCTTATCCCTGGGGGTGTCTTCAAAAGACTCTGCAAATATAGGAATAATACTGTATATGGAAGATCACAGTTATTTAAAAGGTAAGATGTTGGGGAGACCTGGACTCCATCCAGTTGCTAAAGCCTAGAAATGGCTGCTTCCACTGCATCTTTGTGCTAGGCTAATCTAAATAATATGTTCGGTAGAAAGGTAACAACATCTTGTTAACTAAGGGAACTGTGAACTATTCTGTGTGGCCTGGAAATTATTACCCCTTCTCATAAAATCTAATCTGTGGAAGGTAAAAAAAAACATGAAAGATGTCTGCACTGTGCAAAAAGAAACTCCAGATAGATGCATATTATCAAATTAAAGCTGAACTCCAGGTTGAAGAAAAAGGTACCCTTGTAGTGGGACCCATTCTCAGTTCTGTCAGTCTTACACGTGCCTATAGCAGAGAAGAGTGAAGACATGACCTCGTGTTCTGCAACAGCTTTGTCATAGCAGCAAGCTGGAGGATGGTCCATAACTAAATGTTTACTGCTTACCTGTACTATAGGCTAAGAACCAAACTAACTTGTCTGGCAGGGGTGTCTGGATCACAAGAAGAGACTGACTGAAGAGAGTTGGAAATCTTTGTAGTAGCTAGTCTTTTCTGTACACTCAACTCACTTCTGCCAGAAAGACAGAAGAGACTGGCATATATCATCCACCTTGGCAGTTGCAGATGGCAAGTCCTAAACCTTGACTGAACCCAATACATAAGATAAATGTCCAAGAAAAAACGGGCCACACTGCTCATCTGCTTGATCGTAGGTAGGGATTAGCTCAGGTTTGAACCTGAGCTCCTCTGAACATAGAAGGAGCTACTTTATAGGTAGAAAGAGCTCCTCCAAACATAGAAGGAGCTCCTCCCAACCCAAAAGGAAACTCCTTCCACTGCTGCCCAATCAGCTGCGAACGGCCAGCAAGTGGGCATAGGGGCAGTGACATAATTGACCTTATATGGCTACATGGCTGTATTAGGTCAATTACATTGACCTAATATGGTCATGTGGCCATATAAGGTTAATGGCGTCAGCACATGCATCCCGCTTCTTAGTTTATGGTCAGCTGCGGTGAAGGGAATGCTGATTGGGTGGGCAGCCCATGCTGCTTCCATGTTCGGAGGAGCTCAAGTGCTAAAGAGACACAAACAACCAGTCAGTATTATGATAACCTTTTAACAGCTGTGTGAAAACCAGGTCAAATGCAGGTCAACAAATTCCCAATGACTTCAATGGAGTAGTGTTGATGACAGTTCAGAGGTCGTGTTTGACCTGCTGTGTGCTTTAAATGCATCATGACCTACTAAAGGGAGTTTGAACTGCAGGAAAAGCAGGTCAAATGCAACCTTTTCTTGAGAAATGCTGTGTTTGAATTTGAAAGCCTGCGTTTAAATGGAAATGGTTGCATTTGACAAGAACACCTGTCTACATGAGCCCTAGGAGTGGTGTTAGTCTGGATCTGGGGGCTGTATATCATTACTCTCAATCCCCTCTCCCCTGGGAGTAAGTAGATCATGTTTAATTCCTTAATCTAGAACCTTTTTAATAAATAACTAAAATATCCAGTATATGACCAACTTAAAAAAAAAAAAAAAAAACTTATAGATGGAAATTCATGGGGACAATCAGTAGGACAATTGAATGTCTTTTGAGGACTGCAGCATTCTATAGTAATCAGTCGATTGAAATGTGATTTCTGTGGATTATTGCATTTTTGCATATCATCAATGCTCTTTGTGTTGCTTTGAAAAACTCCATCAAAACAGGTCATGTTGCACAAGGACATCTACATCTATAGCTCCTCATGTCTTGTCAGTCCATGTAAAAAAAATCATTACAAACGCAGGATCTGCTTCCTGCATTACTGGTGATTCTCATAACACAAGCCTTGGAGTGGGCCGACATACTAAAAACAAGAACAAGACTCCCTACATAGATGACATTTATCTCAGCAGTTGTTAAAGGGTATCACAAGCCAAAACAATGATGGGAATGTACTAAATCTGGAGCAGATGTGCATGGCAACCAATCAGCTGCTAGCTTTCATTTTCAAAGCTCAAAGAAGAACTCTGGCCAAAATCTGTATTAATCCGCACATTTTGTTTTCGAATGGGGGACCATAGTTCAACTTTAGTGCGGGGCTACCCCTGCACTGCAAGGATTAACTGCTCGTTTGGTCTAGGGAAGAAAACAACAAAGTTATACTCGCCTAATCTTCTGAGCCAGCCGGCTGTGGCAGCACTCCCTCCAGCCTGTCTATTACTCCGCTGCAGCAGTGGTATGTCCCTCAGCATTGCTGCATCCTATACAATGTGTATAGAACATGATGACTCAGGAACTTAGATCACTACAGGGAAGGCTGGAAAGACCAGTCTAAGAGCAAGCCGGCTCTGAGGACCAGGTGGGTATAACTATTTTTTTTTCTCCCTAGACCATAACGAGCACTTCACCCTTGCAATGCCCTACTGCAAGGGCTAATACTTTTTCCTGGAGTCTTTTAACCTGAACAAACTGAAGAGAGAAGCTGTTCGGTTGCCATGCACAGCTGCTCCAGATTCTGTCTGCCCAGGTTTTAATAAATTTCTTTCAATGTCTTTAGTTCTGAATAGGGTAGAGAAGGACCTGTCAGGTTTTATCAAAGTCTGGGTCTCCATAGAGGAGACTCACCCTCTCTATCTAACATTGTGACAATTGCCACCGGGCCAGAAAGTGATAAGGAATCCAATCATCCACGATTTCAGTGACAGCTGCCTAAGAGGGGATTTACTTTTGAGAGATTTCCTTTAAAAGTTAAAAGAGGAAGTAAAGTCAAATTTCCCCAGTAGGACCCACACTGGGAAAAAAAAACCTGGCTGGGGTTCTAACTAGGGTTGTACCAATGCCAATACTAGTATCCTTATTGGTGCCGATGCAGAGTATTTGGGCAAGTACTCGTACTCGCCCAAATGCTCCGATGCCTAGCCTGATACTTGCGCATCTCCGGTATCTGGAAGCAGGGCAGCGAGTCACTAGATGCTGCTCGGCTTCCTGGTTGGTCAGGAAGCTGGCCAATCAGGAAGCCGGACAGCAAGTTATTATAAGCCGGGTGGCAAGTCTTTACACACTGCCTGGCAGCCCAGCTAATCAGGAAGCAGGGTGGCGAGTCATTACACGCCACCTCACTTCCTTAATGGGACTTCCAGTATCAGTATTATGTATCAGCGAGTACTGGAAAACAAAAACGGTACTAGTACTCGATTACCGGTATCGGTGCATCCCTAGTTCTAACCATTCCATCCTCTATCCAAAACTAAGCTTTGATCAGATACACACTTTAAGCAGTGTTTGAGGAGTTTGAGAGCCAAAGGGGGATATGCTTGTTCATCTTGTGTAATAAGTTGTGCGACTATGACTGTTTGTATTGGATTATACCCTTTAAACAGTAAGGGCCAGTTCACACATACAGCAGTGACCTGCATTTTTCTGCCCCAGATCAATGCAGGCCACCACTAGGGCACATAGAAAAAAATTGTTCTCTATGTGCCCTGTTCTCACCACAATGCAGGTGCATGCTACATTTTTTCACAGTGCACTGGATGCCACTGCAGGTCACCACACGGCAGCGACTGATATAGTTTTTAAAAAAATGTAAACAGTGACAGCTCCGGCAGAGTGCATTGTATCCACAACACACTAGCCCATCTACTACAATAGGGCATTTTAGCGGACGGGCTGGTGTGAATGAGTTCTTAGGTGTGTTATTGCAGTAGCTACAAATCTATACACAGAGCCGTCTCTTTCATGAGACAGACTGAAGCTATTGCCTCAGGTGGCATCTCTTTGGGTCACGTGGGGGGCCAGCAGGCAGAGCAGTGTGCCTGCCACCCCCTTTCCAACCAGGGCATGCCAGGTTGTTAAGAGCCAGGTGGGAAGATGTGTAAGGGCCATAAGCGGGATGCTCTAGCCGGCATCCCGCCCAGCTCCTGGCAACCAATGACGTCACTGGTTGCCAGGAGTTAGGGGGGGGCCACCAGCCAGAGCATGCCAGGTTGCTAAGAGCACGGCT
This sequence comes from Nanorana parkeri, assembly GCF_000935625.1. Taxonomy (NCBI): domain Eukaryota; kingdom Metazoa; phylum Chordata; class Amphibia; order Anura; family Dicroglossidae; genus Nanorana; species Nanorana parkeri. The sequence goes on from NW_017306502.1 coordinate 1,275,535, forward strand.
AGGAGATGCAGAGCGTGGCGTCACTCTCCTGTCTGGGGGCGCTGTCTCTTCTACTCTGCTCTTACATGCTCTGCCATCACCACCCCCCCCCCCCCCCGCTTGCCCTCCATATGGAAGCATAAAGTCTAATACAAACACTGTCTATACAGTTAATACAATTGCAAAATTTGGGAAGCAAAGTATGCTTCCATACACCATAGATTATTTGAAGATGAAGGATACAATATTAACTCAGAATATGTGCTTACTATAAATATAAAGTACCTTCCCTTTAAATGTATGATTTGTGTGCATTCATACTGGCTCACGTTGCAGTATAAATTCATTAACAGGCTTTTCCTTGCTTGTGGCTCCTGAGAAAAACGGGGGGAAAAAAACAAAAAACCAGGTCAATGAATGAGCCACCGCAGTACTGTGCCATTATGCTCTATTGTACCTAAATGATGCAAGGGTGATTTGGCTGTTGGGAATTTAATATATTATCCCCGCTCATATCTCATACCAGCTGGCTCGTCGAATGCCATAATCTGCATATACCACACCCACTTTGCCTTATTTGCATGTATTGGAGGGAAATGGCACAGTGTCACGCAGTTTGCGAAATGACGTGTGAAAAATGACGAGGGGTAATTGCACTTGACAAATGCGAGGAAAATTTCACGCTGATTATGTGACTTCTGCTGCTAGTGCCCTTTCCTTTCAGTTGATAAGCATTCCCGTATGTCACCAGCTTGTTCTGCAAATTTGGCACATCTTTATCCCGGTCTGAGGAAACAGATCCAATAGAAAGAAAAAAAAAGAATCTTACTGGAATATTAATTTTTTTCAATCTTTTCGCATCCTTCATTCATCTATGTTAAATCAGATTACTGAATCTCAACCCAGTTGCTACAGCTCCCAGTCTGTGATTTCTGCGACATGTGACATTTCGAGCAGCTCGTAAAAAACATGTGACTGTTTCCGTGGATAATGTGCAAATTGTGCCACAGTGTGGCTCTTAAGGGGTGAAGGGTTAAGTCTGGTTAATGAGGCCCTGGTAAGACTTGACAATGGTCTTCTTTATAATCTTTGTTTTCTCGCCATGCTGACTGTTTCTTTCTATTCCGAGACGTGCATTTCGCATGGAGCAATAGTAGCTTTGTCCGATGGCTTCTGTGAATAGGAAGAAAGACAGGCATTTTTATGTAACCTAAATGTGACAGGCCGATAGGTGCACTGCAGCTTAGCAACATATGGTAGCGCTAAAACGAATAGAGGCACTCAGCCATATAACGGCTTCCCTAATTATTTTAATGGCTGTGCCATAAATCAAGATAAACCACTTATTAAAAGCACACAACTTTTACATATAAAGTATAAACTGAACTAAATATATTTTTAAGTCTATTGTGTATTGGTTTGGTGTTTTTTTATGGATAGGGACGGAAAATCATTTTTTTTTCTTTATCAGCAGTTTAGAGTCATGTCAGCTTCATAGGAGTTACATAGCTGCAAAGTTAATGAACATGAAAGGACACTTGTCCTCTAACAAACACCAGACCGTTCCGCTAAGAGGAAGGCATACAAATGCCCCCCTTATCATGCAGCTGTGACCACTTGGCCCCTCAAAAGCAGTCATATTTCTTCCTGGATTTTAAACATTCTTCTGATATTTTGTAGAAATGATTACCATTGTACAATAACAAAAATATCCAGTCTACCTTTAGTCCCCTTTCACACGGATGGTCCGATCAGGTCCGCCTGTCAGTTTTTCAGGGAGACCTGATCGGATGCCCAATGCAAGTCTATTGGCAACCGTGTGAAAAGAGATGGGCATCCTTTTATATCTGGTTACCCCGCCTCTGGTCAGGTCTAGAAAAACAAAGGGACCTGATAGGTCCGGATCAGGGGAAATCTGATGTAAACCGACACGTGTCCATTTACAGCCGATTCCCCATAAACTGACATGGGGTTCGGTAATTGGCGGACAGAGCTGGAAGACAAAATAATGAAAAGGTTGTCACACTGCAAATTGTGAAGATTGGCCTGTCCTCTTACCCAGCTCCTATAGGCCTTCATTGTGCTCACTACAACCATTAAGGCCCCTTTCACACGGGCTAATCAGGAGAGGATCCGTGCATGGATCCTCTTCTGATCACAGCAGTACGGAGCGGATGTCACTGCGGATGACATCCGTATCCGTACAGTTTTTTCCTCCATGTTGCGATGGAGGAAAAAACTGCAATAACCCGACCCCATGTCAGTTTATGGGGAATCGGCTGTAAATGTACATGTGTCCGTTACATCAGATTTCCCCCGATCCAGCACTATCAAGTCAGGCGAAACAGAACTCTCATCCCTTTGTTTTCTAGACCTGGCCAGAGGTTGGGTTACCAGGTATAAACGGATGCCCATCTGTTTTCACACGTTTGCAAAAAGACTTACATTACATTGGAGGAAAAAACTGCAGTAACCGGACCCCATGTGTGTCTATGAGGCATCACATGTAAACGGACATGTGTCCTTTTACATCAGTTCACCCCCAATCCGGCATGATACAGTCCGGCAAAACAGATCTCTGATCCGTCTGTTTTTCCAGACCTGGCCAGAGTTGGGGGTAACCGGGTGTAAAAGGATGTCTGTCCAGTCACACACGACTGCCCACAGACTTGTATTGGGCATCCGATCGAGTCCACCTCAAAAACTCACAGGTGGACCCGATCCGAGCAGCCGTGTAAAGGGGATCTTAAGGTACAGGTGCAATATGCTATCACCATGGCCTATGTGCTTCAACTATCAGCACTGCTGGGTTTGTATAACCCAAATATGTTCCCTTTGCTGATAAAAGTTTGGGATTAAATGTTACAGTGCATAAGTAAAAATGAAGAAAAAAAAATCAACAGATTAGAGGTAAAATATGCAAAACTGAAGAGAAACAACTACATTACCTCTAAGGAAAATTCCTTCTTTAGCTTCCTTCCATGAAAATAATTAATTATGCCAGATTTAAGGTGACCTAAACTCCTGGCAAAATCTTCTATGCGTAAAACGGTGGAAAGTTTTCACACACTGGAGAAAGCTATCTGCAAAATAGAATTCCATGGAATACTTTCACCTCCAAAATATGGAAACAATCAATGGAAATTGTGTGGAACAATTTTTTTTAACAGGAGAAACTGTCAAAGCTAACATTTCTCAATAAAGGACACAGAAATATCTATTTTGTCTACACTAAAGAGGGCCCCTAAATTTGATACGCTATTTAAAGGGGAACTATCCTATTGCCCATTCAAAGCAGACAGATAAAATAGCTTGTAAGAAACCCCCCATACTATAATACCCACCTTTTCAATGCTCCCCCACCACTCAATTCCTTCATCAGAGCCATCAGTAACTCCTCCGTGTTTCTGGGTATGGGGAAGTATTATGAAACCTCTCCTAGAATGCAGTTCTGATCTGCCAATTGCCAAGATTAAACACCTGACAAGAAAGGGGAATAAGTTAACCTTATCCAAGCTCCGATGCCATATGTCACTGAGCTTACACAAGTTTAGGACTCCTGGCTCCCACAGAGAGAATGAGGGAGATAAGTATGAATTTTGGAAGGCAGTTATTACAAGGTAACCTGTCACTGTGCAAAAGTGGGCATAGTGACATGGTTTCTTTAACTACCCACCCGCCATTTTGTTGAAACTGTTTCAGAATATGTCATTAAGATTTAATAATTCTACATTACAAAAAAGGCAAAACTTTTTTCTATGCCTTCTAAGAGGTCACTAAGGTCTTGTTTATATTAGCACCCACATAGGGTGCTTGGCTAGGGTCTTTCACACCTGCCAAGCACCCTACAATAGCCAGACTAGCAAGGATTTACTGAGCAGAACAGTTCATAACACTTATGCAAACGCCAGGCACCTTGTCACTCCATGCTGAATCAAACATTACATGTTTAGCCATTCACTCCAAAAGCTTTCCCTAGTGGGCCTCCCCACCAAGTAAATTAATTAAGTGTGGTCCAACATAAAACAAATACAGGCCCTGGGTGTTCTCCTGCACCCACCGCCCCAGTGAATGCACCATTTTGCACAGATTGAATGTATTAGATCCAAAAGCAACAGCATTGCATTGCTAACTGCAACCCTTACTTACTTTTCCTTATACTTAGAACATACTACAGGATTAACCTTTGTTACCCACTGAAGCAGCTGGAGGCAGGTTCAAATCATACAGTAGTAAAAACTCTAAACTCGGATCTAACTTGGATTTAGATAATCCTGTTCCAGCAAGATCAAATCAGATGGAAATTTGTTTATGCCAACTAGTGTACAAGTGCCAATCACTTTCAGTTCTCCTTATTTGTAGGCTTTAATTGATGTGCAAATCTACAGCCTCAGACCATGATCCAATGCTAGACAGTTAAGGTTATGTCCTCGAGTTAGACTGAACTCAGGCCATGATCCTGAGCTACACAGAGCTCAGGCCATTATCCCGAGCTAGACAGAGCTCAGGCTATGATCCCAAGCTAGACCGAGCTCAGGCCATGAACTCGAGCTAGACTGAGCTTAGGCCATAATCCAGAGCTATACAGAGCTCAGACCATAATCCTGAGCTAGACCACTCTCAGGCCATAATCCTGAGCTAGACCAAGCTCAGGTCATTATCCCAAACTAGATCGAGCTCAGGCCATGATCCCAAGCTATACTGAGCTGGGTCCATGATCCCAACCAAGACCCCTTCATTTTCCCCCAATATCTCTGCAAATCTTAGAGAGTACAGTTTTACAGCATCTTATTTTTTTTACAGATAAAAAGGAGATCAAAGTGCTGTGATACTCTATTTGATTAAAACAGCTTTGAGAATAGAAAAGCTGCACCATCGCACTGGTAAGCATATTATAAAATGAGAGCTAGTAGCAGTAATCTGTAAGTAGTTTACAAGAAAATGTTTTGTTAGTTTAAAGGTAGAACCTCTGTCAGGAAAACCTCCCTAGTGTGGACAGGGATGAAAGTTACTAACCCTTCACCAATTAATCCAAAACCAACAAAATAAAGCTTTGGTTGGAGTTGGGCTTTACCTTGTACCGCAGTATCTATGCATTTGTATGGCCTCCTTAACATCTTTATGGCCTTTCTCTGCAATCCATAGTGATTATCCTGTCTCTAAGCCTAGATAAGGCATTATGTAGGTCTCTGTGTATACATAAATGTGGCAGAGAATGTAATGGCACAAGTATAGGAAGAAGGTGCTACAGTATTTTTCAACGAGCTGCAGAATGCTCTTAAAAAAGAATATGCAAACAGTTGGGGATGGGACGTTGATATTTTGTAGCGGCAATGACAGATATTTAGTTGCCGTAGCTAGACAAAAACAAACTATGGATACAGAAAGGCTTTATAGCAGGAAACAAATGAAATGTGCAGCTAGACAATACTTTTGATTAGTTGTTATATTCTGTATTTATCAACAAAAGTCAATACACTGTAAAGAGGGACATGCATTGCCATATTTGTGTTGGTCTCAGATTGTCCTGTACCAAGATATCTCTGACTTCTTGACATCATACTGGTGTGTTACAACAGTTACATGTTTAGAATGCGCATTTTGTACATTCTCTGAAAGCTGTGATCATATTCATGAATCATCTATCCATGAATATATGACCACATTTTATATTGCTTAATACAGTTACAGATTTGGAGAGTACGGAAGTTTTGTGGTGAGTCCTGTGGTCTTGCACTTGGATCCTGGGTTCAGTTCCCACCAGACTAGATCCATGAACCCATCGCACCGGCAATGCCATGTGCTTGAAGAAGGGGATCCTGTGTGACCCCGAAACGGTCATCGCAACTTTGTGACATGCAGTATTTTCATCAATAAAAAGACTTTGCATTTAAGCTAACATTGGAGTGCCGGTGTCCCTGTTTCCTGCAGTTCCCACCAGAGACACAGAATTTGTATATTTTTCATGTGTATGGTATAGGTTTCCTCCCACAATCCGAAACACATGTCTGGATAATTGGCCTCCATTCAAACTGGCCCCAGTGTGTGTGCATATGTGCTTTTGTAGACTGTAGTAGCTGTTGGTTATGTGTTTAGAGGAAGCACTGAAATCTTGAGGAAAGCTGAATTAAGTTTGACTTGCTTAGAAGAATAATACATCAGAATACAGCATTGTGAAGGAAACATATATGTAAAAGAACTTCCTGTGTATCATAGATAAGCATGCATATAGTGACTAACATTGCACTACAGCGCCATCTGCAGCTCAAAAGACATATCAGTGTATGCTGTTGCATTTCTAACAGTAGCGACATTAAATTGCAAGCTCCTTCAGGGCAGACACTGATGTGAGTGGTTCAGTGTTCTCTCTAAAGTGCTATTTTGGTGCTTCTAAAATGAAAAAAATAAATAAATCAAGCCTTCTACCAACATATTTCACTGTTCTAATAACATTGATCTACTCAATCTGTAAAAGTTCCTGAATCTTGTCACTTCTCTCCAAGATCTAGCGCTAATTTATTCAGTTAATAAAAGCCTTTAAGTATGACATTACAGTGAAAATATTATGCATCCACTTTAAAAGGCTTTACTGAGCACTTTGACTGGTGATCTAGTGCAGGCCTGTTATGCAGACATATATGTAAAATAAGATCATCATCAGAAATGAAATTCTCACTTGAGTTTGCCTATAGTCTCCAGTAAGTCTTTGAAGCTGGTGAACCTGTTTTGTATCGAATGTCATTGCTTTTTTTACGTTGTGCATGTTTAATTCTGTGCAGTAGTTAGAAGAAAAGCGATAACAACATGTAACTGATATTTTAAGAATAAATATATATTTATTTTTCCTACTGGCCGCTGTCATAGAGACAGAAGGTAAGGCAAAATCCAAGAATTTAGAGTTGTCATCAGAGCAAGATGTAAGGTAAAATCATTTAGCTGGGGCAAATATTCCAGTGGTAGCTGTGTAAGATGGAAATTCCCCTCACTTTGTGGAGATTTCTTTTCATTTCTTGTTGCGTCTCCAAGACATGAAGGGGAATCTCTCCAGTGGGTCACAGACAGCAAAAAAATAACCTGATATGGTAGGGCTAGTTTCTCTTCCTTACTCTATCTAAAAAGGTTTGGGCTATAAACACAAATAAGTTTACATTTAAACTGCACCAGTCTTCAGCTTGTGCTTCTTTACACTGGTATGGGATAGTATGACAAAATGAAAGCCTAGAAAAACAAATTTTACTTTGTTTTTCTTATTTTGCTGAAGTTTGAGGGGCAGGTCTTTACTACAAGTACATAGTACTGGGGCTAACATTCCCAGTACACATTATCTGAAAGTTTTATGCCTATTATAGTTCCTTTACTCTAAACCTTTAAAGGGATTCACATAAAACCTTCAAAGGGATTTATGGTGGAAATAGAAACTCTGCTATAATTAAAAAGCTTAGTTACCTTCCTTACAATGAGAAAATGCATGTTTGCCTTCCGGTACCTGACATCTCTCTATGTCCTCCTTCTCCATTAAATCATGCTTACAGCAGAGCTTAGAGCAGTGGAGGTCAACTTTAAAATAATGGAGGGCATAATGTGCATCCCACCGACATATCCACAGGGCCACACAGTAGCAGATAGATTTTCATGTGTTGAAGTACATTGCATTGAGTTAGGCAGGCCAATCAAAAGTAATGGGCTGTAATGCATCTCAATGCCTGAATATTTCAATCCTACTGAATTTCTTACCATAACACACACTAATGAAAATGTGGGAGTAAAATAAGCCCCATTGTTGGTGTTAGTCATTGTAACTAGCAGCATTGGTATCAGTGGCGCAATAGTAACCCCCAGCATTGGTCTCAGTGACCACAATAATGACATCCGGTATTGACACCTACATTATATTGCCAAAAGTATTGGGACACCTGCCTTTACACACACATGAACTTTAATGGCATCTCAGTCTTAGTCCGTAGGGTTGAATATTGAGTTGGCCCACCCTTTGCAGCTATAACAGCTCCAACTCTTCTGGGAAGGCGTCCACAAGGTTTAGGAGTGTGTCTATGGGAATGTTTGACCATTCTTCCAGAAGCGCATTTGTGAGGTCAGGTACTGATGTTGGACGAGAAGGTCTGGCTCGCAGTCCCCGCTCTAATTCATCACAACGGTGTTCTATCGGGTTGAGGTCAGGACTCTGTGCAAGCCAGTCAAGTTCCTCCACCCCAAACTCGCTCATCCATGTCTTTATGGAGCTTGCTTTGTGCACTGGTGTGCAGTCATGTTGGAACAGGAACGGGCCATCCCTAAACTGTTCCCACAAAGTTGGGAGCATGAAATTGTCCAAAATGTCTTGGTATGCTGATGCCTTAAGAGTTCCCTTTACTGGAACTAAGGGGCCAAGCCCAACCCCTGAAAAACAACCCCACACCATAATCCCCCCTCCACCAAACTTTACAGTTAGCACAATGCAGTCAGGCAAGTACTGTTCTCCTGGCAACCGCCAAACTCAGACACATCCATCGGATTGCCAGAGAAGCGTGATTCATCACTCTGGAGAACATGTCTCCACTTCTCTAGAGTCCAGTGGCGGTGCGCTTTACACCACTGCATCTGACTCTTTGCATTGCACTTGGTGATGTAAGGCTTGGACGTAGCTGCTCGGCCTTGGAAACCCATTCCATACGCACTCTCTACACACTGTTGTTGTGCCAATCTGAAGGCCACACGAAGTTTGGAGGTCTGTAGCTATTGACTCTGCAGACAGTTGGCGACTTCTGTGCACTGTGTGCTTCAGCATGTGCTGAACCAGCTCTGTCATTTTACGTGGCCTACCACTTCGTGGCTGTGTTGCTGTTGTTCCCAGTTGATTCCACTTTGTTATAATCCCACTAACAGTTGACCGTGGAATATTTAGTAGCAAGGAAATTTCATGGATGGACTTACTGCACAGGTGGCAACCTATCACGGTACCACGCTTGAATTCACTGAGCTCCTGAGAGCGACCCATTCTTTCACAAATGTTTGTAGAAGCAGTCTGCATGCTTAGGTGCTTGATTTTATACACCTGTGGCAATGGAAGTGATTGGAACACCTTAATCCAATGATTTGGAGGGGTGTCCCAATACGTTTGGCAATATAGTGTATGTGGGAAGGTGTTAAGGATACTGTGAGGAGGATTCATTGTCTGTTGAAGGCTTAAATCTACTTGCTTTTCAAATGCACTGATGCCTATAACCCCCTAGTGGCCCTCTTGAGGAAAAGAACTTAGTGGATTGCTATTATACTCCTCATGGATGCATGCTATTATATGATTTGGGCATGAGTGCCACTGACACCTGTCTTCTCTTTGGTCCCCTGCAGCCCTCCCCACATCTTCTTGTGGGCTCTCTCTAGCAGAGTCTACTCGGTTTTATTAAACAAAATGTATAAAAGTTGTGTTTTGATGCTCATGTGTAAGTAATATTGTTGGGTCTATTCACAAAAGGGTGAAGAGTTTGGAGAAGGCAGGAAAAATGAACAGTCTAGGCCATGCTGGGACTTGTAGTCCCGCATAGCTGGTGGTATTCTGCATTGCTGTATATTCATTATACAGCAATGCAGAATAGCACCAACTATGCAGGACTACAAGTCCCAGCAATGCTTTATATTTTTGAGCAGGGATGCACCAGTGCCAATACTGTGCATTTTCACGAGTACTCAAATGCCCCGATACTAAACACAGATACTGGTGTTCTGTCGAGAACGCCGACGTAGTCGAATTTGCCGACCTCAGCATCTGCACTTGCGCATAGACTAGTATTATTGAGGGAACAGGCATTTATTTACAAAGTATTTTGTTTAAATTGTTCATTGTGACCGTTAATAATATTCCATCTTTCATTTACTGCCACCCATCATTTGCATGGATGGCATATTATTAACGGTCACAATTAACCATTACAAACTAATACTTTGTAAATAAATGCCGGTTTCTTAGTCAATCCCGTCTGTGCGCAAACGCAGATGCTGGGTTGGCGTTCGACAGAACACCGACACTAAATTTTTAAACTGAAGCGGCTGCCTGAGGTCCAAGGCTTGCTGGGGACCTCGGCAGCCATCCTGTTAACCATGTGGTGCCATGGCGGCGGGGGGGGGGGCCCTTCATGGTTTCTTGCACCGGGGCTCTGAAGGTTTTAGTTACGCCTCTGTTGATATATTTTTTTTAATAACCTACTGAAGAAGTGGACATTGATCCATGAAATGCATATAGTGCACAGCCTTTCCTATCTCCTCCATTGGACTTTTAGACACATCAATAGATAGATAGATAGATAGATAGATAGATAGATAGATAGATAGATAGAATGGAAGATAGTGTATATCTTATCCGCAGAATTGGTGTCAGTGACAACAATAATAACCATCAGCAATGGTGGTCAGTGGCAATGTTGTTAACCCCTTACCACCCCAAAACCCCCTTTCTGCATTGATGGTCAGTGACAGTGTTATTCAAATCATCTATAGCACTGTGAGATTTAGAATGACCCCCAAAGTAGTGTGAAAGAATAGCACTAGTCCTTGGTTTATGGTGGGGTAACAAAGAAAGTTGGACACCAGTCAATTTAGTCCTTTCTATAGTTTATTCACTCAATACATTCTGGAGAGACGGTTAGAGACACAAGATACCCAAGTTAGCATAATATCTCAGGTAACAGCAAAACTGTTGATGGCCCTTTAATAGCAGCCTCCTAATAGTAATTGGCACTCTAAAGGGGCCCATACACTGCACGATTATCGTACGATAATCGTATGCGATCGGTTTTTCGTACGATAATCGAGCAGTGTGAACGGAGACGTGCGACCATTTCTACTGTACGGTCGCACGTCTTCTGTCGAACCAGCATGTTCGAAAACCAGCCGGGAATCGTACGATTCTCGGCTGGTTAGAACGGTGCTCGGAAGATAAATGCTGAACGGGCCGGTGTGCGCACGCGCACACTGCCCGTTCAGCATTGCGGTCATCGGAAGCCCGCCCCTCAGGGGGGCGGGCTTGCGATGATCGAGAGTGCGATCTGCCTGTCCAAGATAGGCAGATCGTACGTTTTTTTAATCCCTTTACAACCATCGCAAGACTAAAGTCTTGCGATGGTTGTAGAGTGTATGGCCACCTTAAGAGCAGTCTAGTAGATTACATTGATTCTGTAAGAGCAATCACTGTCTGTCGTTACAGGTGTAATGCTCCTTCTGTTTCTTTATGTAAATGTTAAGTCTTTGACCCTATGCATGCAGTCACAGGTATTGAGAGGTACAAGTGTTGAGCAGTGAGATTAGGGTCCCTACACCCTTCAGCATTTTTGTCCAATGGTTGTAGTACACACAAATATTGGTAGTAAGTAGCATTGTTAATACTTGGAACAAGAATGCAGGATGCCAATTTAGATTTTTTCAGACATCAGTGGCTACATTATTTTTTTATTTTAGTTACATACTAGGTAGTCAGAATCACACCTGTCCGTGAACTTTTGAAAACAAGTCAGCAATAACAGACCCCATATTTCTATTCTGAGGGTTTGTTTTAATCCTAATGTGTCTACATAGGAGTAAAAACAAATCTAGTTGTGGGATATAAAATACAATGGGCAGAAGTATACGCAACTGTGCAGTCTATAAATGAAACAAAGTCCACAATGGATTCTGTACCATCAGATTCCAAATCCTAAAGCAATACTGTGTCAGACACCATGGCCTACATTTATTGTCTTATAGGCAAGGTACCAGATCCAGTCTATACCACTGATGTAACTGGTGAAGTATCTGATGCTAGAAGTTGTTGTGTTTTTACAAAAATTATCTGTTAGATACTTTCTTCATCCCAATCGCAATTAATAGTAAGAAAGCAAATTGAGCACATTGGAGTAGAAAAGAATCTTGCTGTTACAAGAGTACATTTTGCGTATTGGGTCAGTGTTACATCAACCAGGTGGCAGTAATTCAGGACCACACTCTGCTGAAGGGGGACTTTGCCTAACTGCATGTAATTATATCACACTTGATTACATGCGGTGTGCCAGTGTTCAAATGCAGCGGCTGTCTCCCGATCATTAACTTGAACGGGTGACAGCTGTCGCTTGTAAACGGCAGATTAGGTATGCCTGCTGCAGGAAAACATAATTGCACCTAAAGATATACTGTAGGTGTGAATGGGGCCTAAGAGTAAAAGCAACAGTCACATTGAAGATGGAGCTTACAAGCTGTAGCAGGGAGATGCTAAAGACTGTCAGTGATTGCATCAAGGGGATGACCAGAAAGCTGTAATGCAATGACTGGCGCTGGAGGCACTAATGAATTAGCAGAGGTGCAGGTAATCCAGTGAGGCAACAGGGACAACTAAGACCTGCTAGGGAGCATCAAGGATTTAGGGGGTTATTCACAGAGAAGCCGAAGGATCCAGCCGTAGTTTCGGCTGTTCCTTCAGCTCTCTTCGGCTGCCGGAGCCCTTCGGTGCAGTCAGGGCTGCTGTACGGGCTATTCACTATAGCCCGTACAGCAGCCGTGCGGCTCAGCCGAGCTGAAGGCATATGCTTCGGCTCGACTGAGCGGAAGTGACAGCCGAAGCGGGGCGAACTGCCTGCAGAAGGCTGGCCTTTCGCCGTGCAAATTACAGCTGGGCAGAGCCAGCCCTGATCTCGTGGCTGGCTCCACCCATGTAATGGCAGATCAAACGTCCCTAAATGACCTGGGGATGCTGAGCTGTTATTAAACAATAACAACTGGCAGAGCTGGTCGTGATGTCATGGCCGGCTCTATCCTGTTGTTATTCATTGGCCGGCACCTGCCAGAAGACTCTAGGAGGTGCCGGACAATAGGAAACAGTTGGGTGGAGCTACCTTTTTTCTTTTTTTTTATAATTTTTTTTCTTTTTTAAAGACTTCTGTCAGCTAACAACAGGAAACTGAGGTTACAATTCTAATTGGTTCACAAAAATTGTAACATAGAAGATTGGAAAAACGTTGCCTGGTCTGATGAGTCTTGATTTCCGTTGCGACATTCAGATGGTAGGATCAGAATTTGATGTAATAATGATGTATACATGGATCCATCCTGCCTTGTATCAACGGTTGAGGCTGGTGGAGTTTTGCATCATGGATGTGGAGCTACGCGTCATGAATGTGCAGCCGACAAATCTGCAGCAACTGTGTTATGCTATCATGTCAGTATGGACCAAACTCTCTAAGGAATATTTCCATCACCTTGTTGAATCAATGCCACGAAGAATTAAAGCCGTTCTGAAGACAAAAGGGGTTCAACCCAGTACTAACAAGGTGTACCTAATCAGGGCCGGCCTTAGGCCTTTCGGCGCCCTGTGCGAGAAAGCTTTACAGCGCAACTCAGTGACCACACCCCTCAGTGACCACACCCTTTAGTGGCCACACCCCCAGTAACCACACCCATTTCCCCCAATATCCGCACCATTCAAAGACTCCAATGTTGTTAAGCCGCAAAGAAACATTAAAAAGTATGATAAAAATACAACTTTTATTTAAAAGGTGTAAAACTTGTAGCACAATATAAAAGAGCTTTCTTTTGGTGGTATTTAATCACCACTATGGGTTTTTATTTTTTACTATATTAAGGAAAAATTATTGAAATTTTTTGGGAAAAAAAGTTTTTCCCCCCATTATGTTAGGAAACAATGATTATTACCCATATTTTTGGTAAAATAAAGAAAGCGGGGTCAAGTCGGGTAAATAGACACCAAACATGTTATGCTTTAAAATTGCGCGCACCCGCGAAATCGCAAAAAACTTCCATGCCCAAAATTGACCATGGGTGACGCTTTAAAAGCTTTTACCGCTCATCAGTTTAGTGTTATCAGTGATTGATAGCCCTACAATTATTGCTCTCATTCCGACGTTCGCGGCGATATGTAACATGTGCGACGTAATGGGCAAAATCGTCGTTTTCGCAGGTATGCGCACCCGACGCCTGTTTGCATGCGTGTATGTATCACCCCATACATACACGCATTCAAAAAAATGTAATTCTTTTTTATTTGTAACTTTACATTTTGGGGGAGGGGAACTTAATTATTTTTTTCCTATTTTTTTCCCCACTTAACTTTATTGCTATCACATAGGGGGGTTAGAAAACCCCCTTATGTGATAGCAAAATATGTGACAGGTCCTCTTTATGGAGACATCAGGGGTCTCCAAGACCCCTAATGTCACCTAGGACCCCAGACGAGGGAGCACTGTCATATCGGATGGCCAGCGGTGAGGGGGAGAGAAGCTGCCCCCAGGACGAGCTGTGTCGGCCGCACGGCGCCCTTGTTGCCATGGCGCCCTGTGCGGCCGCACTGCTCACACACCCCTAAGGCCTGCGCTGTACCTAATAAAGTGGCCAGTGAGTATATTTTGGCAATACGACATATGCTAGCCAAGCACAATGTTATGTACCGAGGCTGGGATTTTGAGATGATGAGGATAGCCTTTTACTGCACCAGTCCAGCACCCCTGAATAGGAAGACAGGAAGTGCAAGGACAACAAAGTGATGGTTGGTGGCACAGGAACTTGAGAACATAGAAGGCAAGTGGTATAAAGTGATGAGTAGATGTGGTCCACTGGTGACACAGGTTAGAATTCCTTTCAAAATCGACAACAGGTAGATGGTGTGGAACCAAGTTAGCAGGCAGAGACAGAGTCAGCAACAGGCTGAGTCAGTAACTTGTGGACAGTGAGGTTCCAAAGGGACAGGCAGGTATCATGGTAAGTGAAGCACACCAAAGTCAGTACTAGAACAGATGAGCAGAGAAGTAGATGGGCCAAGGAGAAAGCTGATTCAGTGGCAGGAGATCAGAGTCAGGTGCAGAACTGCAAATAACAGGAGCACTGCAGAAGTCCCTCCAGCACTGAGGCTTGGTAGAGCCTCAGTTTACATAGCCAGACTTCAGACTTGCAAGAGTGTGAAGATCTTTGCAGAGTGCAAGCACATCTTTATGGAGTAAACAGCGATATCGCTAATCAACTCAAAATAAAGGGATCCCATCGGCATCTACCCAACACAACTGCAAGTAACTAAACCTAAATCCTAAAGCCAGAATACTAGCTTTCTGGCTAACTTTCGTTAGGATGCACAATATTGTAACCTTGGCACTAAATCCACTGTAAAAAATATAATGTACAAAACACTAAATATGGTGTAATAATACTTTGATCTTAAAGCCATGATTTTTCCCTTTTACTTTAGATGCAGATTTCGTTTTTAGTGGTAAGTGTCACAACATCAAGATGTGTATGCAGAAAAGCTGCTTATCATTGAATAATTATTAAATTGTCAGAAAAATAGGCATGCATCTCTATAACTTTAAATAGCTGGCATGACACCCGCATTAAAAATGAATGTGCCTTCACAATAAAGTGGCAGTGCACTCAGTTGTGCTGCAGAGCAGGGCTGACATGCAGAGGGAGAGGTTTCGGGAACTGAGCAAGCAGAAGCTGTTGACAAGGGGAGTTACATTATAATGCATGCTAGAAACCATCACCAGGGCCAAGACTCCGTCTTCTCTGTGCACAGACGTAGGAAGAAAATAAGGAGAAAGGCTATGGAACCATGAAGAGGAGAAGCTGCAAAATTGTATTCATTCCAGATGAATTTTAACCTTTTACAGACAAAAGGGATCCTGTTTAGTACATTCTGTAGCAATGGTTCTCTGCTTAGGAGCAGATGACATGAATATTTCCACTTTGCTCTCAATGGAAAACCTCATGTCATCATGGCATATTAAACACAAATACTTATGAACATTTGCCAACATTACATTTTTAGACACCATCGTTATAAGAGGTTTACTATAAGAATGAAGATCATGTAAAACCAGAGAACTGAAATCTCATCATTGGTCATATAATATTGAGATTTTTATTATATCTATAGCATTTTTGTTGTTTTAGATGGATTAGGGAAGGCACAGATCCCCTGTCACATTTTTTTTTGTTGTCTGTGTCCCTGCTTGGTAAATTCGCCCTTTTTATTACATTTTTACCAAGACAGAAAGTGATGGGAACTCCAAAACCAAAACAATACTTACTCTCTTGTCATCTCTCGCCTCGACTACTGTAAGGGACGTAGCCCTCCTTTCTTGTTTACCTACCTCTACAGTCTATCATGAAAGCTGCTGCCAGACTCCACCTCACCAACTTATCAGTGGCTGCTACCCCTCTCTGACAATCCCTCCACTGGCTTCCAACAGCACAACGCATAAAATTCAAAATACCAACAACAGCATCATATAAGGCCATTCACAAGTCTGTCCCTGGTTACATCTCCAACCTTGTCTCAAAGTATCACCCAAACCATCCTCTGCTCCTCCTAAGACCTCCTGCTTTCTAGCTCCCTCCTGCTCGGCTCCAGGACTTCTTCAGATACTCATCCATCCTCTGGAACCACCCCACCACCACAACCTATCCGGCTATCCCCAACCCTGTCTGCCTTTAGGCGATCCCTAAAAACTCTTCTCCTCAGGGAAGCCTATCCCACCTCTTAAAAATTGTACATCTACTCCTTCAATCAGCTCATCCCTCACTGTTATTATCTTCTGTATCTTTTGCCCCTATGGTTTGTAAGCTCTCACAAGCAGGACCCTCTAATCCTTTGTATGTATGGCATTGTATTGTAATTCTACTGTATCCCCATATGTTGTAAAGTTCTGCACAAACTGTTGGTGCTATATAAATACTGTATAATAATAATAATTAGGGATGCACCGATACTAGTATTGGTGCTGCTACCAAGTATTTAGGCGACTAAATCATACTCACCCAAATGCTCTGATAGCTACCCCCGATACTGGAACTTCCTGACCTCTGTACTGTGCGTTACATTACTGACCTCTGCACTGTGCGTTACATTACTGACCTCTGTACTGCTGACCTCTGCACTGTGCGTTACATTACTGACCTCTGTACTGCTGACCTCTGCACTGTGCGTTACATTACTGACCTCTGCACTGTGCATTACATTACTGACCTCTGTACTGTGCATTACATTACTGACCTCTGCACTGTGCATTACATTACTGACTTCTGTACTGTGCGTTACATTACTGACCTCTGCACTCTGCGTTATATTACTGACCTCTGAACTGCAGACCTCTGTATTGTACGTCACACCGCTGGTCTCGGTACTGTGCGTTGTTACTGATCTCTGTACTCTGCGTCACACCGCTGACCTGGCTGAGTTAAGGCAGGGTAGGGGTTAGTTGGGGCAACTGGTGGCGAGTAACTTTTAAGGCCTGGCTAGTAACTGCCATACACTATCCAAGACTAAAACAAAAAATATTAGCTATACATAAACTTTACCTACTGTTGTATGCTTGTTAATCATTTTGCATGTGTCAAATGTTTTTTGCATTAGGCAATGTGAAAATATACTAAATGGTTTCTTAGTGGATCACAGCTATGCACAACCTTCTCTAATATAAATTAGACCCTGGTAATTGCTAGGTTTATAAAGCAAAGTAGACATTCTATATAACAGCTTATTTCCCCAGTTAGGGCCCTGCACATTATAGCACTATATACATTACCATGCTGTTATCACACGCTATTGCACAGCGCACCAAGCATACAATACCATGCGCTAGGTGCATTGCCACTCATTTGAACGGTACCCCAATTCATCTCTAGGTGGCTGTGCTCTGCAGTGAAACATGCGGTACTGTAATACAATGCTAGTTACCACACTCCATGTTTTTGCTAACAGATGAGACTATGTTTTGCTTAAAGTGGACTTAGCATCAGATACAACTTTTCCTGTTGCGTGCATGCAAATATTTGATAACTACAATTATTTATTACCTCTCAGTACTCTCCGTCTAAATGCCTTTATGTACTTTTCCTTCCAAAGGAAAAGTCATCATCTACTTTCTGGGATTACATACTGGCTCAGAGGTAATACAGTAAATTCCCATTTATTCGACACCTCAAAGTACCTCTCAAGCAACCCCCCCCCCCTTTCCAGCGGCTCCATTCAGCTAGATTCTGCAGCCAGTAGGTGAATGTAAACAGCGGGCAGTGGGCTGGAGCAATACCCAGCCTGCTATTGGCTATTTCAAATTGCAATAGCCAATTGCAGGCTGACTATTGCACCTGCCCACTGAGCAGAGGAGCGGACCTGAGAGAGAAAGTTCTCTCTCAGGGCCATATGCCTTTGCTAATAGGTAAATAAAAATAGTCAGTATGATTTTACAGAACGACCGGGGTTCAGTTATTTAGTAGCTCCCTAAACACACTTATAAAAAGGAAACTTTTGTTTTCTTTCCTTTTTTACAACAATAAAGGTGATTCTTCCACAAGAATTGGATTGTTTAAACGAAGCAACTGGTGCATTCTCATCAACTCTTCATCTTTATCGGGAAAGGGAGTATTGTCTGCTTTGGCAATCAGAATATATTCAGGAGCTTTGATCTGCTTGGCCTCCATGTGACTGAGACAACAAAGTAAACTGGATAGAAGACCTTTTGCTTTCAAATCCATATCAATCTTTGAATGAGGCGTTACATTTGGTTTGAGTGGAATATCTTGTTACCAATGCAGAGCCATAGTAAGATCATTTGATACGTATACATCTTTATGGCAGCAGAAGCAGGCTGTCCTGCCTTTAATTTAAGAGCTGTCCTTTAAGGACAACTCTGTTCTGCATCACTAGTAAAATCAAAGTCTGCAATGATTTCTTTCTCTTGATTTACAACAAACACATTGTTTTCATGTAGAGAACCAATAATTATATTGGCTGTATGCAGGATCTGCATGCCTTGTGCCACCCCACTCATTACTTTTACAGTCTCGTAAGAATTCAAATGTCTAATAGTCTGCACAGTGCCCAGACTATCCCCAGCATAAAAGAGAACCATCACATATACCACAGGATTAGATTTGCAGAAAAATATGTAATAAAGTTCCATTATTCCAGGTTTCTCTCTCTGCAGTATCTTAGCTTTATGATATTCTGCTGCCCTTACAATGACTTCTTATGCGTCAGCTCCTACTGAATACCCCTGTAGCAAGACTTTCTTGTTCTGGACTTCAGTACACAGAGGTGGGCACTTGCAGCTTAGTGTTCATTGGTTCTGCATCAAACAGTGTCCTCTGCATGCTACTTGAAAGAAGGCCCCCAGAGCTCATCTAGTTCAGTATTCCTGCATCGGACTACAGCAGCGGTATCTCAGGAAACCACTTCTGCACCAAATTGTTTAATTATGGTTATTCCTCTTGTTCATTTTGTATTTCATAAATTATCTTATTCCTTAGCCCAGCAATTTCATGTTTCAGTTCACTATAGGCAATTTTATTGTATTCATCTAACTCTTCCACGCTGCTGCTATCAAGCAGTTTCCCTCTCAGTTGATCTTTTAGTCCTTTAACTGCCTTCTTGTGTGCCATATAATCACCCACTTTTTTTGCATGGATCCACTCAATCGAAAAGCTATTTTACATCTGAGAACCTTGTGTAGACAGCATCAAGAGAACTCCTTGTAGACATCACCTCTGCACAGCCAGTGTCGGTGGCCCTATCTTGAAACAAACCATTTTTCCATTGGGACCAGGGACGAAATCTTGTTTTTTTTTCTAAAGGCAGTACCTAGTTTGTATTGCCATCCCCTCTCTGTGTTTACTTACCAGGACAGCATCAGCCTTATAATAAATTAAATCAATTAAATAAAACAGTTAAAAGAAATGAAATCCATAAATATAAAATACGGTTTAAAATAAAAAACATTACCGCCTTATGCAAAACCTTTGCCTGTCACTTTAGGTGTTACTGACCCTTTTTTTTTTTAATAGAAGGGGAAGGGCGGGCAGCCTATGGCCATAGGATTACGCACTTTGCTGTTGTCCCCTGGCTTGTAAGATTTCCCCCTTCTCGATTTGCTGCTACCTGCCTTTTTCCCTCTATTGTGGAAGGGTGGGCAGCCTATGACTATAGATTTTACCCCCATAGCTATGCCTCTAGCCTTGGGGATCCTGCTACCGTCACTAAATGTGGCAAACCGGTGGTTACAGACCCGATGTACATTTAGCTCTGCTTGCCTAAAGCAGGGTTAAATGTAGAAAACAACTACCCGCCCGGCACCCAGAACTACATGTCCCGGGCATTGGGAGATAGGAATTCCTCACCCCTGCTGCCCCTCTACTCCCTGCTGCCCCGAGGCCTTGTGGGAAATCCAGCCCTGGTCACAGCACATACTGGAAGTGCCATATTTTGGGCTTCCTCTGGGATGGTAACAGTAGATACCTTGATTTTCCAATTGTACCAGGAAGAGGTGTAACATCCCCTTTGGAGCCACTACATATTTCCTTCTCACTGCCAGCACCCCAACCCGTCTCCTAACTATCAGCATCTTAACACTCCTCTTTACTGCCAGCATCCCAACCCTCCTCACCGTCAACACTCCTCCTCCCCACTGCACCCCAATCCTCCTTCTCCTTGTATTCCTTCTCTGCCCCCTACTGCTTCATGCCATTTTATATGCTGTCGTAGGGAAGGGTGGCCTTCTGTACAAAGTAATGGCGACTGGCATATGGTCTTCTGAGTACCTGACACTGTGGTGAAGCACAGGCCGCAAACCTTTGTAAAGCTGGCATGAAGACTTTGGTCATGTGATTAATCTGTGTTTTTTTCCCCTTCACTGCAGAGGTCTGTGGCTTGGCCCTGGGTATAGCAGTAAAAAAAATTCTGCCAAATCCTCATAGCCAGTTGGCAGGGCTTTGGCGGGATTAGTCGAAAAGGAAGAGTACAAAGGCTCATATGTAGCACTGGAAAGGTAAGTGGCTGCTCTGTGGCCCTGAGAGGAGGAGGACTGGTCACACAAGCAGCAGTGCAAAAAAAGTGGTTGCTCGGCGCCTTTTAGGAGAAGGAGCAGGAGGAACAGGAGTTAACGGAAAAAATCAAATGTTTTGGAAAGCAAAGCACAGGTATGGTGGTTTTGGAGGAGACGTAGAGGTGAAAAAATGCACTTACAAAAGTGTCCGCCATGCACCCTTGAGAAAAAGGCAAAGGGCGCCTGAGTAGCACTATAAAACAAAGTGGCTGCTCTGTGCCCTTGAGGAAGTGAAAGAAAAGGGTTCATTAGCAGCTCTATATAGGAAACTGGCTGCTCTGTGATGTTAATAGTCAATGTCATACTGCAGACTGTCTCTCTGACTTATATTTTTTGTAACCATTGAAGGAAGCTTTGAGGAAAGGCAGGCTGCTTATGGCCGTAGGATTCTTTTTGCTGCTGCCTGCCTTTCCCCCGGCCATATAATTTCGTCCCTCCATTTACTGCTGTCTGGTCTCCCCCTGTGTTTTGCATTGCTGTCCCTGCCATTGTTTGCTTGTCCAGGGCAGAGATGGCCTTACAAGAAATGAACAAATAAAAGAAAATATACCTCCACAGAACAGAAACCCAAATATGAGGCCCTATGGTTGCAAGATCGTACACTTCATTTTTGCTGTTGCCTGCACTTCACCCTGTACGTAGGATTGTACACCTCCATAAGCTGCTACCTGCCCTTCCCCCTGCCTTGTGAAAGGGCTGGCAGCCTTTGGTCATGGATTTCCTTCTGCATCTATAACTCCAGTGCGGGCGGATCCTGACACTATCAGGAAATGCAACAAATAGTTCCTTTGCAGTGCTTTGTCAAAGTGTGGCATTTTGGACTCCCTCTCTGAAGGCAGTAGTAGCTTTTTTTAAAGCTGTAATGAATGGGGTTGGGATGCTGCCGCTGTATTCAAGTTAAGCAAGAAATAACATTTACAAAAATTATGAAACATCCAAAATATGTCAATTTGTGATTTGAATATTCAAAACTGTGGATTTGTGATTTTCTCATGCCAGTGCGGAAGACGTGCGACCGTACAGTAGAAACGGTCGCACGCCTTCCATACACTTTGCGATTATCGTACGTTCGCGGGATTTCCCGCGATTATCGTGTAATAATCGTACAGTGTATGGGCACCTTTAGCCTTGATTATTAGGATTTTTCAATCAGGTTCGGTTTTACATAGTTACGTAGTTAGTCAGGTTGAAAAAAGACACAAGTCCATCCAGTTCAACCTGTAGAGATATAAAAATGAAAAGAAAAAAAAGTAGTATTGAACTTTCAAATGTTTTCTTATTAATGAACCCTGATCAAACAAATAAACTGTTCATTGACCAGCAAAGCATTTCTTTAAATTTTTGCCTGAACACTTAGGCTGGGTTTACACCTAGGCGTACCGAATATGCGCGTTTGCCGCGCGTTTCGTGCTGCGCGTTTTTACTGCGATCCGTGGTAAAAAAACGCGCAACAAACGAGCGTTTCCGAGGGCTATCCGGCTGTATCCGAATGGATACGCGTGGCAAATACGCCCCAAAGAAGCTCCTGTACTTTTTTGGGCATAGGGCGTTTTGCTGCGCGCTCCTACGCGCTGTAAAACGCCCAGGTGGGAACCATGCCCATAGGCAATCATTAATTTCAAAAGCTGCAGTTCCCCTGAGGACGTCGGTGGTGACGAAACATGTAGGGGCAGGTCTACCATACCAAACACGTTTGTTTTCGGACCGGCCGAATGTGATTTTTGAATTTTAAAGAAATTTTAAATAAACTATTTCTGGAACTATTAACCGATGAAAGAATTTTTCTTTGCATGACTGTGGGAATACTTTACACTGAGGACTGATGGTAAAGAACGAGATACGAAAGACGCCGCAGTAACGGTGTCCCGTCAGACAAAACGTTTGGGGCCGTCTGTTACAGCCGAAAGTTTGGGGTGAGTACGCACTCTATTAGGGGGATGTATTGATCTTAATACAAACCCCAGGAAAGCACTACTCTACCGAGTATTGGAAGGCTCTGCTACTTGGCTTTGAAGCGGAGCTGTATATTACAGAGACTTTATTTGTTTATATACATTTTTTGTCAGCACAATTAATTGTCATTCACAATTATTTTCGTTTTTATTTTTGTTTACCCACCTGAATTTTTTCACGTATATGATTTGTCACCAAATGGTATTAATGCACATGAAGGTGTAAAAAAGTGAAGGACTTTTTAAATGTGTATAGACTGATCCACTTTATTTTTATACACTGAGACACCTAGAAACACTTGGTTAAAAATCACCTCCTAATCGTACACATGTTTATTAACCATTACAGTGCCGTGCTTTTTATTGACTAACGGCACTTGCATTTATGTGGTTTTCTTATGATTTGTAGTTCACAAATACGATTATATGTTTTTTTGATTCACCTACTAGCGCTGTTAATTTGGTTTAAACATCCTCAGACCCAGCGGTCTTTTATACAGCAGCTTGTATTTTACATCACAATATTTATTTATTTATATTGATGTATTGACACGATACACAAAAAATTTTACACACAAAAAATTCATCACATTTACTTTGCAGTATTCAATATAAGTAATGTGTTAAGGAAACGCTATTTTGGTTTAAATCACTGCCACCTGTGTGCTTTACAGCTAATTGAACTCCTAGCGCTGCTTATCTTGTTATATCAATCATTGGTTTTCACATGTTGAGCGTTTTATAACGCATAGGAACGCGCTGTAAAACGCCCAGGTGATAGCCAGGCCTTAGTCATCATGTTTCCAAGACCCCAGCAGCTGACCACCTACTAGCTTGAAGAAGGAAGGAGGGATGCAGGGGACAAGAGGGAAGGGTGCGGGTTGCCCTACTGTGCCTGTGTGTTTGTTGATACACCTACAGCTTACTAGCTCAAGCTAGTAGATGGACAGCTAATAGAGACTGCTTAGTCCCTTGTGAGCTTGTACTGAACAGGAGGTTCGGGGAAGCTGAGCTGAGAGAGTTGTATCTGTTTGGAAAAATGATGGCTGTAAGTGCTTGGGCACAAATTTAAAGATATATTTAGGCAATGTATATTCATTCGATATGGGTTTATTAGAAGATGTTTGAGAGTTTAATATTACTTTAAGGATTATCATGGAATCTCACATTTGTCCTGACTCACAGTATGTAACCGCTACTTTGCCTGCACTTTAAAGTGAAACATGAAATATGGTTGCTATGTGCTACTACACAATAGAAATTGAAACATGCTTTATGTTTAGTTACTACGCAGATGTAGAAGAATGCAGCTATAAATATGGAGAAAGTTATTAGAGAGCTAAGGATAAAGGAAACTATGCAGAAGGAATGCAGCATTTAGAGATACTACAGCTCCCAGTCAATGGGAGGTTTCCGCTTACAAATCCTGCTTGTTACATTTTTGTCCTGTCCTTGAACTGACAAGTAAACATTGGCCTCAAAATTAGAAAATGAATCAAATGTAAGAAACTAAAAAATATAAAAGGAAACAGAGACTGGTGATGTTAGACAGAATGGTGGATCTTTTACAATGACTAGTCTGTGAAAATTATATTTTGACATTTCAGAGCAATGGTTGATCACAATATGTCTTTGCTATTGCCCCAAGGTTGTGGTTTGTCTCTGCAGATATACTGAATGGCTTCTCAACCTATTGAAACTGCCACATTTTGGATGATATGTGCCCAATATACTACAACTTGCCAGCCATAAATGTTTTATTTCAAGTATAAGTATATGGGTAGATCCTAAATTAATGAGATAAACGTCCAATTCAGCTATGAGCATTTGATGAGCAAAAGGCAGAGACTTATTATTACAGTCAGAAGACAACAGCCACAGACCAACAATGGGTATCATTGTTCACTTCAAACTCACATTCAGGGCATATCAGCATCTTGCGGTAATGTGCGCAAGGTGTTCTTAATGCCATGTATTTGGATGACACCCTAAGGCACCTCGTGGTGGCTGTGCGCCGCAGCATGGCACAATGCTCAGTAACGCAATCCCATGCGTTGTGGTGGGAAAAAAGTGTGCACAGCTCTGATGTGAAGAAGCCCGTATGTTCACATTCTGTAACTGGGCTGTTAATGTTTTTAAAAAAAGAGGTCAGATGTGGTTGCATTTTAATACTATGTGGACAGCCATAAGAACAATTACATGATATCAATCCTGTTGTAAGCCTTTTCAAAAATAAAATTTTAAATCTTGGGTCAGGTAAAATATTTCTACAGATATAGACCGATCAGCAATAACATTATGACCAGCCGCCAAATCTTGAGTAGGCCCCTTGTTCACCACCAAAACAGCGCTAAACTGTCGAGCTATAGACTCCACTAGATCTCTGAAGGTATGCTGTGGTATATGGCACCAAGCCATCAGTGACAGACCCTTCAAGTCCTGTAAGTTGTAAGGTGGGGTCTCCATGGATCGGACTTGTTTTTCCAACACATCCCACAGATGCTCAATTTGGAAGCCAACAACTCAACCTCGTTGCTGTGTTGCTCAGACCTGTTGGAAGAAGCCACTGCCATCAGGGAATACCATTTCCATGAAGGGGTGTACTTGGTCAGCAACACTGTTTAGGTAGTTGGTACATGTCAAAGTAACATCCACATGAATAGCAGGACCCAAGGTTTCTGAGCAGAACATTGCCTAAAGCATCACACTGATCATAACAGGCCACCTTCTCCCATTGTCATGTGATCCAGTTCTGATGCTCATGTGCCAGGAGCTTTTGGTGGTAGACGCGGTCAGCATGGGCACCCTGACCGGTCTGCGGCTACTCAGCCCCATACACATCAAACTACAATGCACTGTGTGCTAAGACAACTTTCTATCAGAACCAGCATTAAAGTCCGGTATACACATTTCAATTTTTTTCGTTCAACCCGCGGGCTGAAAAAAAATAGAACAGATTCCTTCATCAAAGCTTACATGCATTCATAGGCGTCGCTACCGGGGGCAAGGTTATTCCTTGACTGAACTGCTGAACATGAAACACATTTGGCTGCCTGCCCTCTTCACTGTACGGGCTCCTGGACAGTCGGCAGCCACCTGTCTCTTACTCCGCCCACCTCAGCTGCTATTGGCTGGGAGGGAGAGTGCAGCTTCGCCATTGACTGCCCGTGTATTTCAGCAGAGCCAGAGAAGGCACATCAAGGCTGCTTGGGGCTTTACTTGCAGGAAACATCGATGCTACCTTCTACCCCCGCCACCACCCGGAGAGGAAGAAGAGGGCATGAGGACAGAGCACATGAATTTCACATCAGCACTGTCTGGATCACCTTACTGACCTCCACACTCTGTGTCACACGCACCGCTGACTTCCGCACTCAGTGTTACACGCACCGCTTACCTCCGCATACTGTGTTACATGCACCACTGACCTCCGCACTCTGCATTACAGGCACTGCTGAGCTCCGCACTCTGCATCACACACCGCTGACCTCCACACTCTGCATCACGCACACCGCTGCCCTCTACACTCTTCGTCCCAGGCACCGCTGACCTCCGCACTCTGCGTTATTACTGACCTCTGCATTTTGTGCATTACTGACCTCTGCACTCTGCGTTTCATTACTGATCTCCACACTCTGTGTTACATTACTGACCTCCGCGCTCTGTGTTACATTAATGACTGCCGTACTCTGCATCACAATAATAACCTCTGTACTCTACATTACATTACTGACCCCCACACTCTCCGTTACATTACTGATCTCTGCACTCTGCGTTACATTACTGACTCTGCTTTATTGCTGACCTCTGCATTAAATTTTTGATCTCTGCCCTGTGCTTTACACCACTGACCTCCGCACTCTGCGTTAGATTACTGGCCTTTGCACTCCGCATTACATTACTGACCTCCGAACTCTCCGTTACATTACTGACCTCCGCAGTTTGCGTTATACCACTGACCAATACTGACTTCTGTACTCTGCGATACAATACTGACTTCTGTACTCTGCGATACATTACTGACCTCTGCACTGTGCGCTACACAGCTGATCTCTGCTTTACATTACTGACCTTTGCACTGTGCGTTACATTACTGCACTCTGCATTACACCAATGCACTCTCCGTTACACCGCTGACCTCTGTACTCTGTGTTATAACTGGCCTCTGTCCCAATACTAAAAACCGACATTGGCACATTTTTCAAATTGACTCGGATGTCTTAGGTCCGGTGTTTGCTGGGGACCTTGCAACAGCCTTCTGGGGAGCCACGCAATGCCTGCTTACAGCGCTTCTGCCATCCGCACATCTCCTCTTACTAAGACCCTCCACACCCCTCTTGACTGCCTCTGCCCAAGGCATCAGGCCAGAACCCCGGAGTAGAGTTGCAAATTCATATAATATTATTCTGCATTGCTCTGTTTTGCTGGGATTTGTAGTCCTCTATAGCTGGTGGTAGTCTCCATTGCTGTACACTGTGTTGTTGGGATTTGTAGTCCTGTATAGCTGGTGGTATTCTGCATTGCTGTATAATGGGTTGCTGGGATGTGTAGTCGTCTATAGCTGGTGGTATTCTGCATTGCTGGATAATGTATTGCTTGGATTTGTAGTCCTGTATACCTGGTGGTATTCTGCATTGCTGTATAATGTGTTGCTGGGATTTGTAGTCCTCTCTCGCTGGTGGTATTCTGCATTGCTATATAACATAGGCGATTATTTACACAGCCCCGGTGTTTGCTGAAATTGCTTTAAACTATAAAGAATAGCTTTTGAGAGTTTTCCTCTCATTCGCAGGTCTGAAGAAATACCTGAAGAAGAAAGGAAAGCTCTTGAAAGCTTGTCTTTTAACTATTAGGTGAGTACAATAAAAAGGTATCGCATACCGCATTACTCTCGGATTTTGTAATCTTATTTATATATACTTATTTGTTTTTTTTAGTTGGTTTATTAGTGCCCCCCCAGTTTTGACTGTGGTATCTTATGTGCCCCTCCCCCCTCCCCTGGATATTGTTCCTAGAGTCACCACTGCGACTCCCGCTGTTTGCATTGTCACCAGAGACCTGAATGGAGGGTACATTGTACACCAGCCCAATAAACGTATCCACGCTGCCTCATTACAAGACCCGTGAACGCCTCTTCTCCTCTACTGTCTGAACCTAATTACTTTGAGTGCACCCGGCCAGCTTTTTACTTCTAAGTGTATATATATGTGTATGTGTGTACATATATATGCATATAATTTCTAAAGTAAAACTGCATCATTTAAATTAGTTTTGCATTGCTAAAGACAACAACAGATGGTCTTCATAACAGTAAAAAATATGTTTTCAGTTAGCAGCAGGCATTGATACTTTCAATATTAATATTGAAAATATGGTGAATACTCTTCTATGGATGGAACTATTGAATACATGTATACAAAAAAAATGATTTCTAGGAAATCTGTTGTGGAGATCAGTTGATGTTTTCATGATTTATGTTTTTATTTTGAGCTTACCTAAATTGTATCTAACCATTTTGCTGTTAGACCATGCACTCCGGGGCTCCCCAGGGTGGTGTCACCTGGAGCGGCCGCCAGGTGACACCCTGCTGGGATGTCATCACGCACGTGACGGATTCACACACACACTTACCTGCCAGTGGCCATTTTGGTGATGGATGCAGGCAATGAGAGGAGGGGCCATTCACCCGGCAGAATGATGTATGCCTTGGGTCCCCTCTTCTCTTGTGCCCTCGGGTCCCTTCTTCTCGGGTCCCCTCTTCTCTCAGTCCAAGACCAAGTGCCTGACTTTTCAGACTGAGCCATTTGGTGTCACACCCCCCTTGTGACGCCACTGCCTGCACTCCACTTTTGATGTAAGGTGGCCAGACCATTTTATGTAATTTTTTCACTTACAGCTTTCAGAGTTTGCAAAAGTTTTGTTTCTGAAAGCACAGGATCCATAGAATAAAAATATGGTGCTACTGATTTTGTAGGTCCTGTGATAGTTGCACAAATGTTTATCAAACCAATGTTTTAAATAAATAATACACAACATAACTTACAAAATGCCTATTAAATCTAAAAGATAAAACTGTGCAGAGTTAATCATTAACAAACATTTGTAAATTTTTTAATTGTGACGTTTTGTGAAACAGTGAAAATCAAATGAACTCAAGACTGAAATTAAACAGACCCCTGATATTTTGCTTTTGAAATACACCTCCTTCTGCCCCAGACGCCCCACTGTTTCTGATGCTACAGGTGAGGGGAGAGCAGTGGGGGAATCGGACGGCACAGCGGAGACAGCAGAAAACACAGAATGGTGGCAAGAAAAAATCCATGTCAGGCAGACAGCTGGGGACACAGTGGCAGTGGAGGGGAGGAATTACATTGTGAATTAATTGCTACGCTCAGTGGCTTGTCTGACTGCCACTGATCATAGACATTGATTTACTCAGTGGTCAGGGAGACTACTCTATTATAAGTTCATGATCACTGAAGCGACCAAGAGATTATACCAATGTAAAGGGATACTGAGCTGGCCAGCTGCAAGCGGTTTTGTTCTGTCGTATGCCTTACACCCAGTGGCGTCGCTATAGGGGGGCAAAAAAAAGTACTACTTACCTCACCGCTCCTGACTCCTGCCCTTTGGAGCTCCACGCTGGCATGCTCTCCAGCACCATCCTTGTGTGGCTTTTCCCGCTCGCCACTGCACGCCACACCGCTCACGCCCACCGCACACGCCGTTTAAACCGCTCACGCCCACCGCACACGCCGGAGAGGACATGCACCTGCTCCTCTCATCCCGGTGATCTTCCTGACTCGCCGCTGCCCGCCGACAATCAAGGGCCCACCGTCGATGAAAGTAAGTCACTCGAGATACCTTTTTAATGTTTCCTGTTTTTTGTTTTTTTTAAAGCGGCACACTGCAGAACATTAGCAGCTAGAGAGGAACAACAAATCCAATCCCAGAAAACACCCTGTATAATGTATTATTGCTGGGATTTGTTGTTCCTCTACAGCTGCTAATGTTCTGCAGTGTGCCGCTGTATAATACATTGGTATTCTGCATTGTATTGTATTTGGCATGGTATTCTGCATTGTATAATACAGCGGCACAATGCAGCATACCAGACCAGATATAAACATATATATGTATATATCTGGTCTGGTATGCTGTATTATACAGCGGCCCACTGCAGAATACCACCAGCTATATACAGGGTGTTTAATGTATTATTGCTGGAATTTGTTGTTCCTCTATAGCTGGTGGTATTCTGCATTGTGCCGCTGTATAATGTACTATACTGTAATGTACTATATTGCACACCACACTTTTTTTTTTTACTGATTAGTGCCCCCCTAGTTTTGACTGTGATATGTTATGTGCCCCCGCCCGCCCCCTTATTTATTGTCGCCACTGCTTACACCACTTGCATTGAAATAGTTAAACCAAACATTTTATTAATAGTAGGAAATTATTAAAAACCCCTGTCAGGTTTTTTGGCTGTCTGCATCCCACGGGTTGGCATTCCTTTCACTCCCTATTGTGGAGACACAATAGAAAATAAGAGAAAACCTCTCCATAGTGAGGGGAAATCCTGTCCATGTCACCAGAAAATTCCCCCTCACTTCCTGTTCCATTGACAAATGTAACATTTTGGATTCCTCATAAATACCTTCCTCAGTGAAAATAAATACCGGGACAAATTCAAAGGGTTATCTTATCAACAGAGATAAAGACAGCAATAAAAACCCAGCATTAGTTTTACACTTTCTCCACTGCATCCAAAAAAAGTGCATAGGTTTACCTGTACTTGTACCTGTACAATAACATGTCTGTATTTCCTTCTGAGATTTCCTGAAGGTTTCCAAAAATGTGTGATTAATGACTGTATAGTTAAGAGCCAAGTGTTTTCCTATGCCACTTATATGCACAAACCCACTGTTCCTAATGGTGAATCCAGCCCTGATTAAGATATCATTAAGGTAAACCTTTAAAAAACATAGTCATATGAAACTAAGCACATGTCAAAAACACACATAAGCAGAGTTTACCATCAGTGCAGCATGTCCAACCGATCAATATCTTTAGAGATACAGGAAGCTAAATTAAATATTTCAATAGAAACTATAGACCCCTAGGCAACCACCATTTAAGTTTTTTTTATTTCTTTCAGTACAGCTCACCTTTCAAGGGGAACTATGAGGTGAGTGATTTTCACTCATCCTCATAGTTAGAGCCGACGTGCGACAATGAAACTGTCACAGGTCGGCTCTAGTGATCGTTAAGTGAGCGAACACATACCGTCGTTCACTCACTTTCCGATCATCTCCCTGCATAGAGCGGTGACTGGCAGTCAGTGCTCCCCGGTGGTATTCCCCCCCCTCCCCTCTCCGATCCTCCAGCGCTGACTGGAGGAACGGACGGGGAGGGGGCGGACACAGCTGACTCTACCTCTAGATAGGCAGAACCAGCTGTCACTCAGCTAGCTGGGTGGATCTTGACAGTAGTGTTGGGATTCGTCCCAGCTGCGGTGCTCTCAGTATATAGTGACCTGTAGCTCACTATATACTGAGCTTTGGGTCATGGGAGGACGGTAGTATATGTCCTCCCGTGACCCTTAAGAGAACTATGGGATAAAAAGTTTACCCCATAGTTCTCTTTTAATAGCTCAATGTATCAATCAACGTAAAATATAACACTTTATCCCATGACTTTAGCCCATGACTGTCAGTCAGAATTCAGCTTTCAGTAGACTTAATTACCTAAAGGACAAATGTTATATTGAGGAAGGTACAGGGAAAAACACGAGTGCCACAACAAAGGTTTAGGAGTCCCAGAGTATGGATTTCATTATACTACAACATTCACCCTTCATCAGGGCAAAAATAATATAAACAAACAATGTGTGTGTGTGTGTGTGTGTGTGTGTGTGTGTGTGTGTGTGTGTGTGTGTGTAAATAATAATCAAAATACAAAGGGAAATAAAACAGACAATATAAAAATTACAAGCAAGTATGAACACATGCAGATGATCTAAAAAAATATGTAAATAGAGGCATTGGTAGCATGTTGAAATCCCAAGTTTTAAAACAAATCTTAGGCTTTGAATAAAAAATAAATAAAAAAGAATGTTTCACTGAACAGTGATAAAATAACAAATAAGTACAAGAGCAATGTATGTAGTTTATTACAACAGGAACTTTGATCGGATCGTGATGCGGATCCCTTTACATATGTAACAACTTGGGATACACCGATACCGTTTTGTCAGTATCCAGTATGAGTACTGATATTTATATTTCGGTACTCGTTGATACCAAGTACCGATATAGGAACTTCCGCTAGCATGGAGCCGGCTTCCAGGGCAATCAAGAAGTCGGGCGGTGGGTAATGACATGCCACCCGGCTTCTTGATTGCCCAGGAAGCCGGCTCCATGATGTTTTGCCGGCTCAATGCTGATTGGCCAGCAGGCCAATCCGACCAAACAGCATCGAGTCGGCTTGCCGGCCAATTAGCATCGAGCAGGCCAAACAGCATGGTGCCAATCAGGAAGCCGGACGGCAAGTCATTACCAGCCACCCGGCTTCCTGATTGGCAGGGAAGCCGGCTCCATGTTTCCTCGGGGCACTGATCGGCACCCCATACAAGCGATCCGCCGGCTCTATAGCCGGCGGATCGCTTGTATGTAAACAGGCATCGCTGCCTGTTTTTAAATTTTGGTTGTTTCCCGCTAGCGCGCGCGAGTGGAAGGGGCTAACATCCAGGAAAAACGGCCGGCCGGGAGGTGGTTAAAGGGATTCTGCCTTATAGCACTAAGTGTCGCTGGACCAATTCCCAGTCAGGACACTTTCTGCATGGACTTTGCATGTTCTCCCTATGCTTGCGTATGTTTACCCCGAGTACTCCGGTTTCCTCCCACATTTCAAAGACATGCCAGTAGGTTAATTGACTCCTATCTAAATCGCCCTGGTATGTGTGTGCATGTGAGATAGGGACCTTAGATTGTAAGCTCCTTGAGGGCAGGGACTGATGTGAATGAATAGCAGGTAAAACGCTGCATAAATTGTTGGTGCTATATGAATATTTGTGATATAAATAATAATAATAAATAATTAAGTTCAAAAAGATTTTAAGCCATATTAAATGCTGATTAAATCACTTACAATGGATGATGCGCCTTAATGTTTAAAAGTTTTTGTTTCCTGCTGAATCAGTGGTCCTCGGCCCTGATATTCTGTCTCAGGGTGGATTCTTGCCCTTGCAGGATCCTATGGAGTCACCCTTGTGTGTGCTAGTAAGCTGTGTGTGTCTCTACAAACACACAGGCACAGCAGGGAAAGACACCCCCATGCTCCCTGCTCCCCACTCCTCCATCCTCTCTTTTCTTTTCTCCAGGCCAGTAGATGGAAAGTTGTTGGGGTCTGCACTGTCCCTTGTGATCTTGTACTGGGCAGTAAGTTCAGGGAAGTTGCAGCCAGCTGTTCAGAAACATGATGACTGTAAGTGCTTGGGCGAAATTCAAAGAAAGACTTTGCTGTGCAATGTATTTTTGTTTGATTCTTTATTGACATAAAATGTTTGAGAGTGGAATCCCACTTTAAGATATCAATGCACGCACCCATCTGTGTACCTATTTCTCCATATCCATTTTTTTTTCTTTGAAAGAGATATCTTTTTGGGCATGCTTTAATTTCCATGTTAGGACAGGCTGAATGAACCAGATGTATTATTTGCACAATCCAAATAAGAAACATAAAAGCAAATACGAATAGACATGAACAACAAACAAAATTGTGATATTGAGTTGTTAGGGGGAAGGGTTGATTTGCGAGTCAGCCCATGATATCTTCTGCAAACATTTTCCCTACATGCTAATGGGGCCAGTTACTGAGTCTCACAAATTTCCCTGTGAGACTCATGCAATCTATCTAGCTCTATTCACTGGTGTCAGGAGGATGTTAAAGATAGTCAAAAGTTTCAGGTAAAAGAATCAAAGACCTTACATCAGAACTCCAGGAAAATAGACCTGTAAATATATTAATGTTAAAGCAGCTTAAGCTACTTTTTAAGCTTTGCTATACATATGTTAGTAATTTATTGACAATAACCAAGTTGAAGACATAACAATATAATATATCTGGGGTATATAAAATGTACGACTTACTCAGTGATTAAATATAGAAACATTTAGTTGGAAGATTTGAATACAAAAATACTATTGGTATACAAATACAGTATTGCAAAGTTGCTATTTTGAACAAACACCATGTTGCAAACAGAGGGGCCTCCATTAGGATAACCTTAAAGTGTATTTCCACTTTTGCAGTCAAATTTGAGAAAACCCCTCTATATGTTTGTTATGTGATCCTGTTCACACAGCATACTGAAAATAACTTTTTTTTTAAATGTCTTACCTTTTTAGATGTTTTGTTAAATCAGGCAAGATGGCTGATTCCAGGTTTTTCTTAGCCCTTTCACAGTGGTCTGTCCTCATAGAAAGACTTGGGACTAAAATTTGAGGATTGTGTTTATCTGATAAGCTTTATTAACATACAATGGGCAAGCCACCTCAGACCCCTTAACCCTCACAGCCCCTCCTAACATGTCAAAGAAATAGAAGCTAGAATACGTTTTAACCCTTAAAACCCTAGCCCATATAAAAACAATTTAAACTGAAAGAATTTTAAAAAAAATAGTTTTTTAGCTTATGCTATCTAAATGGGAACATGTAACAAATATAAAATAGGGGTTATCCCAATATGGCTGCACAAGTGGAAATCCTCTTTAATTTTACTGTGACCAAAAGCCATGATTTCGGATGGTTCTATCTGCAGCACCACACGTAGATGACACCTAGTATTACAGCCTATCTGCTCAGATATAATGGCAAGTGCTGTAATGTCTTTAAAGTCTACCTTACCTACAAAATATGAACAATACTAGAACAGCATTCCTTCTGTTACCTCTGTGGAAGTGTTAAGCAAGGCAACTCAACTATCCAATAAGGAAAAAAAACTCTTTAACCGCTTCCCGTCCAACCGTTGTGAAAAAGCGAAGCTTCCTGGATGTAACAGGGCATCAAAATACGTCCTGTTAGCCCCGCCCACTCGTGTGCACGAGCGGGGAAACAAGCACAATTTAAAAACAGGCAGCGATTCCCATTTACATACAAGCGATCCGCCGGCTATAGAGCCAGTGGATCGCTTGTATGGGGTGCCGATCAGAGTGCCCCCCCCCCCTCCACGGCCCCCCCTCCCGCTGGTCCCGGGCTCCGCTGTGCCCGGTGCAAGCCCGGGACCGGCATGGTGGCTCTCTGATAGGGGATCAGAGGAAAATCGGTACACGATCTCCCTCCGGTCCCCTCTCCGCTGACAGAATGCGGACATGATGTATATTACATCACTTCTGCATTCTTGTGTCACTTTCCAGCGTCAGACGCTGGAGAGAAGCTGGGTATGGTAGTTTTTTGCGATTTCGCGGGTGCGCACAATTTTTAAGCTTGACATGTTTGGTGTCTATTTACCCGACGTGACCCAGACTTTTATATTTTACCAAAGAATTGGGTAACAATAAATGTATTATAACATAATGTTAAAAAAAAACTTTTTTCTTTTCAAAATTTTAAGTAATTTTTTCTTAATATAGTAAAAAATAAAAACCCCAGTGGTGAATAAATACCACCAAAGGAAAGCTCTATCTGTCCCCAAAAAATTGTATAAAATTCATTTCAGTACAGCATTGCATGACTGAATAAATGTCAGTCAAAGTACTGCAGCGCTGAACTCCGCGGCCCCCCCTCCCGCTGGTCCCGGGCTCCGCTGTGCCCGGTGCAAGCCCGGGACCGGCATGGTGGCTCTCTGATAGGGGATCAGAGGAAAATCGGTACACGATCTCCCTCCGGTCCCCTCTCCGCTGACAGAATGCGGACATGATGTATATTACATCACTTCTGCATTCTTGTGTCACTTTCCAGCGTCAGACGCTGGAG
Organism: Nanorana parkeri; assembly: GCF_000935625.1. Taxonomy (NCBI): domain Eukaryota; kingdom Metazoa; phylum Chordata; class Amphibia; order Anura; family Dicroglossidae; genus Nanorana; species Nanorana parkeri. The sequence goes on from NW_017306502.1 coordinate 1,311,289, forward strand.
AGAAGCTGGGTATGGTAGTTTTTTGCGATTTCGCGGGTGCGCACAATTTTTAAGCTTGACATGTTTGGTGTCTATTTACCCGACGTGACCCAGACTTTTATATTTTACCAAAGAATTGGGTAACAATAAATGTATTATAACATAATGTTAAAAAAAAACTTTTTTCTTTTCAAAATTTTAAGTAATTTTTTCTTAATATAGTAAAAAATAAAAACCCCAGTGGTGAATAAATACCACCAAAGGAAAGCTCTATCTGTCCCCAAAAAATTGTATAAAATTCATTTCAGTACAGCATTGCATGACTGAATAAATGTCAGTCAAAGTACTGCAGCGCTGAATACTGAAAAATGGCCTGGACAGGAAGGGGGTGAAACACCACAGTCATCAAGTAGTTAATAGCCATACACTTAAGGGGTCTTTTTTTTATAAGCATTTTATTTTATTATTTTAAAATAAGCATAGCTATTTATCCAGAAAAACGGCAGTTAAATTTGTTCTGTGTGAATTAACCAGCATTAGTTTTAGGGATTTTTTGCACAATTGTCTAAAGCTGTGCTGTTGTGCAAGTGAGGCAAAATCAAAAATTCATAAGGTATTTTCTCTTCTGATCGAATGTTCTTAGGCTATTTTCTCTTAAGCTGGCCATTCACTGTGCAAATTTCATCCGGTTCTTAATAAACCAGTCGAAATTCGTTCATTGGGTGAACCTGTTAGTACCCTTCCATCCGGCATCTTTCAATCAGAAAATCATAGGAGCCGGTTATAACATTTTCCAATCAGCTGCCGTTATGGTTTGGGTACTCTGACAGCAGTAGGCCCGCCGCTCTCGGAATAGAATAGCCCAGCAGGAGATTCATCCATCCATGCTGTTTAGCCTGGATGGAGGAATCTGTTATATTTTTTCCGTTCAGCCCGCAGGTTGAACAAAAAAAAATTAACAGTGTATGCTCAGCAGTATGCTCAGCATAAGGATTGAACATCCTTAGGATATTTTCTCTTAGGATCAAATGTTCTTAGGCTAGTTTCTCTTAGGATTGAATGGTCCAAGAATATGTTTCATCCCAGATTGCTTATATTTGATAGAGAAATCTATACAATAACATGTATAATCTTTAAGAAATTAAAATTACAATATTATATAAATTTGAATATAATATACATACAATGACTATTTGACAATATTGCAACATCATTTGCCAACTGAATGTTACATTCACCCTGCAAAAGACAACTTACATGTCAGAAAATAGCATCTTGAATGTATTGAAAACATTCTCAAGGTTATTAAGGCTAATACGTTCACACAACAAATTATTTATACATAGACCCGTTAATTTTCATGACATATGACATATTCATGACATGACAAAAAAAAACTCAGTGGCACCAATCTCCAGTGTTCTTAGATGGATGAATCAAGCAAGTTCTTCATTAAACCATTTAATATTTATTATGAATATTCTTTTAGCACATTGTACTTGTTTGTAAGATTGTAGTTTGCTAAACTTTTCATGTACTATAAATATACCTAAATGAATACCCTTCAAATAGAGATGAATAAAGCATTTCGACACAGAAGGAAAAGAATGGGGCTTTTAGGGTACCAAGTGACAAAAACCAAGCAATTACAGCATGATAAAACAAGGTTTCTTTATTATACAAAGGTTAACCACTTCAAGACCAGGTGTTTAGACCCCCCTTCCTGGCCAGGCCATTTTTCAGTATTTCGTGCTGCGGTACTTTGAATTACATTTATTCCGTCATGCAACGCTGTACTGAAATACATTTTATACCATTTTTTGGGGACAGATAGAGCTTTCTTTTGGTGGTATTTAATCACCACATTTTTTACTATATGAAGGAAAAATGATTGAAAATGTTGAAGAAAAAAAAGTTATTTTTTCATTATATTAGGAAACGATGATTATTACCCATATTTTTGGTAAAATATAAAAGACGGGGTCACGTCGGGTAAATAGACACCAAACATGTCATGCTTTAAAATTGTGCGCACCAGCGAAATCACAAAAAAACTACCATACCCAAAATTGACATTAGGCGACGCTTTAAAAGCTTTTACCGCTCATCAGTTTAGTGTTATCAGTGATTGATGGCCCTAGAATTATTGCTCTCATTCCGACATTCGCGACGATATGTAACATGTGCGGTGTAATGGGCGAAATCGTCGTTTTCGCACGTATGCGCACACAACGCCTGTTTGCAAGCGTGTATCTATGGGGGGACTTTTAAAAAAAAGTTTTTTTATTCTTTTTTATGTGTGACTTTACATTTTTGGGGGGTAACTTTAATTTTTTCCCCCTATGTTTTTTCACTTAACTTTATTGCTATCCCATAGGGGGCTAAGAGACCCCCTTATGTGATAGCAAAAGAAGTGACAGGTCCTCTTTATGGAGACATCAGGGGGTCTCCAAGACCCCTAATGTCACCTAGGACCCCCCTGAAGAAGCTGGTGAAGCAGAGATCTGCTTCATCAGCTTCTCTCCAGCATCTGAAGCTGGAGAGTGACATAGAGTACCCCCCCGAAAAAGGAGGTGGCGGGGAAAAACATGGATAACATGTGAAAAGGATAGCATTATATTATGTTTAAAACAGTAATTTTGTCACATTCTCAGACATTACAGAAAATCATAAATATTAAAAAAAGTTCTATCCAATAATCATTTTCTGATTTTTCCATTGTATTCCAACTGCTGAAAAATGCACATACCTATTTCTTATATACCTACTTTGTGAAAGTGTGTGCATGGCCTATGTTGATGTGGTGTAAACTAGGGATGCACCGACACCGGTTTTTCAGTATCGAGTAACGATACCGCCGATACCAAATACGGATTTCAGAAGTCCCATTAAGGAAGCCGGGTGGCATGTAATGACTGAAAGTCCCTGTATCTGGAAAATACTGAAAGTTCTGGTATCGGGAGCATTTGGGCGAGTACGAGTACTAGTACTAGTATAGGCATCGGTGCATCCCTAGTTTAAACCATAGTAGTGTCAGAGACCTGCTGCTTCCGCGCATGCGCCAAGTCCGGGTTCCCGTAATGGGCTTGAGCGCATTTGCACGCCACGGATTGGCCGCGGAAAAACACGCCAAATGGCGCACAGGAAGTGACGCTCTCCAGATAATTTCTTCCCTATTTAAACCCAGACTCCACACCAACTCATTGCTGGATTGTCTCTTCAACCGCCCTGACGTCTCCTGTTCCTTGTTACCAGTACCTTTTGATTATTGACCCGGATTGACTTTGACCTTGTTTGCCTGCAGCCTGCCTTTGACCTCGGAACGTTTGACCATTCTTGTTTGCCTATGCCCTTGACCTCGGATTGCTTCGCTGGACTGCCTAGGCCTCCTTTTGTACCTGCTCTGCCTGCTCGGTGTGACCTCGGCCTGTTGACCTCGGATATCGGGATTTACAAAACCCTGCTGCAAAACTAGATATTGGCCTGCACGGTGATACCACCTCTGGCCCTCCTGCCACTCACTGTCTATAAGGACTCTGTCCCCAATACCAGAGTCCCTAGGACACGAGCTGCAAGGGAAGCCTCATCCTACATCTAGTCTCCACACAGGTACGTGATAGTAGACTGAAGATGGCCAGCACTCGAAATTGCAGATAACAGATCTAGCACTCACTCCCGAAGGAGCCGCTGGATAAACTGGTCTTTCATAGCCTGTCTAGGGATTTTAGCAACCTGGCTACCCCAATAGCACTTACCGCCTCTGTGGCGACCAATAAACTGAGATCCAGACTGCAGATATAATGCTGAAGAAACTTTATTATAGAACTTCAGGGAGAGAGGGTTAGGACTAGGAGCATCACAGACTAGATCTATTAAGCCAAATAGGACAATCTGTGTTTAGAGCACCCTGCTAAGTAGTACTTGAATCAGAAGTTGCCAGTCCGGAACATACATTCAGGAACATACTCTCTAGTCGTAGCAGAGGATCACTTCTCAGGCTCCCCACACCTGTTAAAGTTACTCTGTAAGCTTCATTTTTTGTATCAGTCGCTGGGCCCCCAGAATTAAGGCCTCAGTGTGAACACATGGATAGTCCCCTAGGCTTCAGGCCTAGCCAAATCCGGCAGTCAGTAGCAGACAGGGCCCTGGGGAAAAAGAGAACCTCACATGGTCCACCCCGAATATTTATGTCCTCTCCCAGCATGCACCACTGTCCATGAGCCTCCTAGTGATGATATTCATAACAATCTCTTATTGGTTGCTCTGCTCTGTGGCAAGGAGCAGACAGATGCAAACAATAACAGATTGCTTAGGCGAACCAAATGAGCATAGACTATTAGATCAGTATCAGACTGAATACAATCTCGCAACAACTAAATTTAAATAAGCACTCCTGCTTACAAGGCACTACACAGAATTAACTGTAAATCCATGTGAATCAGATACAAATCAGATCAGATTTGTATCTGATTTTCATGGATTTTCAGTGTTTTAGATTTCCTTCCACTTACTGTTGCATCTCTGGAACAAGAAGAAAAATCTCCCCAATAAGACACAGAAAGCAAAAATAAACTGACTGGGGTTTTCACCTTTCCCTACCCTATCCAAAATTATTTTTAAAAAGTTTCTGACTATACATATACTTTAAATTATTTTTTAAAGTGATTCTGCTGCTAAAAAAGTACAAAAATAATAATACCTATCAGTCCTGACAGCGAGTGTAATTTTTGCTGTTTCAGAGCTAGTACTTCCAGTTGTGTGTCAGATACATGTGTCTTCTCAATATGCACTGTGATTACAGAGCTGCAGGGACACAGTAGTGAGGTTATGGTAATTGAATGGAGCCACAATGCGCAGCGGTGACGTGTCAACCTCAGAGGGAGAGAATACAGATATAATATGATGCAAACAATCATCCCCAAGAAAGAAGGCTGCACTCATTTAACAGTTTATGAGTGGAGATAATTAAAATTATTATGGATCCATCTGACCCTTCCCCAGTTTAGCAATGCCTCTGCAAATATAATCATTCCCCCACTCCTTGACATCCTTCACTCATCTATGTGTCTGTAGACAGGTTTCTGGATGTGGCAGTATGGAACTGGTTGTGTCTGTGGACATGTTTCTGGATGTGTCAGTATGGAAACTGACAGCGAGTGTAATTTTTGCTGTTTCAGAGCTAGTACTTCCAGTTGTGTGTCAGATACATGTGTCTTCTCAATATGCACTGTGATTACAGAGCTGCAGGGACACAGTAGTGAGGTTATGGTAATTGAATGGAGCCACAATGCGCAGCGGTGACGTGTCAACCTCAGAGGGAGAGAATACAGATATAATATGATGCAAACAATCATCCCCAAGAAAGAAGGCTGCACTCATTTAACAGTTTATGAGTGGAGATAATTAAAATTATTATGGATCCATCTGACCCTTCCCCAGTTTAGCAATGCCTCTGCAAATATAATCATTCCCCCACTCCTTGACATCCTTCACTCATCTATGTGTCTGTAGACAGGTTTCTGGATGTGGCAGTATGGAACTGGTTGTGTCTGTGGACATGTTTCTGGATGTGTCAGTATGGAACTGGTTGTGTCTGTAGACATGTTTCTGGATGTGTCAGTATGTAACTGGTTGTCTGTAGACATGTTTCTGGATGTGTCAGTATGTAACTGTGTGTGTCTGTAGACATGTTTCTGGATGTGTCAGTATGGAACTGGTTGTGTCTGTAGATATGTTTCTTGATATGCCAGTATGGAACTGGTTGTATTTTGTAGACATGTTTCTGGATGTGTCAGTATGGAATTGGTTGTGTCTGTAGACATGTTTCTGGATGTGTCAGTATGGAACTGGTTGTGTCTGTAGACATGTTTCTGGATGTGTCAGTATGGAACTGGTTGTGTCTGTAGACATGTTTCTGGATGTGTCAGTATGGAACTGGTTTTGTCTGTAGACATGTTTCTGGCTGTGTTCTGTAGACATGTTTCTGGATGTGTCAGTATGGAACTGGTTGTGTCTGTAGACATGTTTCTGGATGTGTCAGTATGGAACTGGTTGTGTCTGTAGACATGTTTCTGGATGTGTCAGTATGGAACTGGTTGTGTCTGTAGACATGTTTCTGGATGTGTCAGTATGGAACTGGTTATGTCTGTAGACATGTTTCTGGATGTGTCAGTATGGAATTGGTTGTGTCTGTAGACATGTTTCTGGATGTGTCAGTATGGAACTGGTTGTGTCTGTAGACAGGTTTCTGGATGTGTCAGTATGGAACTGGTTGTGTCTGTAGACATGTATCTGGATGTGTCAGTATGGAACTGGTTGTGTCTGTAGACATGTTTCTGGCTACAGTACTGATTTCGTCTCTATCGACACGTTTATGGATGTGTAATTATGGTACTAATTGTATCTGTGGCTGGTTGTGTCAGTATGGTATTAGCTGTGTCTCTGGAGACATGTTTCTGGCTGTGTTAGTATGGTACTGCTTGTGTCTATGGGAATTTTCTTGGTTGTGACAGTATGGTGCTGATTAAGTCTGAGGACTTGTTTCTGGAAGTGTCAGTATATTAATGATTGTGCCTCTGCGGACATGTTTATGACTGTTTCAGACATTATTGATTATGTCTGCGGACATGTTTCTGTATATGTATTGATTCTGTCTCTGTGGACATTTTTCTGCTTCTGCCAGTATGGTAATTATGTTTTTCTGTGGACATGTTTCTCCTTCTGATTGCATTTAGGGATGAGCTTTGGGATTGGTTAGTAGCAACCAATTACCAATCATGCACTCTTCGGCTTTGAACTGTACTCAGGTGGCTTAGAACTTAGAAGGGACTAAAATGTGCCAGCCCCCTTCCTGTTTAAGTCAGGGATCCCAGCAGCCTTTTGTCAACCTGTTTAGAGACTTAGAATAGATAGGGGCAGCTACAGGACCAGATTATTGTTTGCAGGGAGAGATAGTTACTGTTATACAGTGCTGCTGACACCTTGCCTCTGCAGCAAAACATCTAAAAAGTAAGAAATATTTAAAAAATATATTTTTCATTATGCCATGTGAATGGGAACACAAAAGAAACATAGAGGGGTTTTCTAAAATTGGATGAAAAGGATGTTCAGGAGGGAGGGAAGGGAGAAGCAATTGCCATTGATATTCCCGAAGTGGCACACTGAACCTCGGTGGCAGAGATTATAGGAAATGAAAGTGAGGGAGAGGCACATCAGAAAGGCAATTTATGTTTTAGGGCAGGGGCAGTTTGCAGAGGAGTGGAGGGAGTAGCCATCCTTTTCCACTGAATGGCACAGCCCCACGGGTATAGGCCACTGGTATGTCTTGGGCCATTCCACATAGCTTAGCAGTCTAGCCAATTGACAGCCAATTTCTCTGACGCCCAGTGTCTCAATGCCAGCTTGTCAAAATTGCTGGCTTTAAAGTTGCTCCTATTCCAGCTGGTGGAGTCTACCCCTCCCATGTTTTTGGGGCATGTGCTGCACCACAATAGCAGGTACCCAGCTGCTATTTTTGCACCCAATAAGCCATCCTTTCCCTCCACCAGTATGGAAGGTAATGTCACTGTGTTGTTGGAACACACAGTCAGAGGCAGGGCCCACATGACATAATCGACGTGGCCCAGCAACCATAAGCAGGAACATTACATCTCCTTTATTGTATAGTGGGTATATTTGCTGGCAGCTGGGAAGGATGCAGGAGTTGGTGGTACTACCCCATGTCCTGCACCTTGATGATGGTAACATGGGTAGTATGGCTGGGGAACAGGAGCTACACTGGTCCAAAGATTGTGGCAGTTCTTAAGTGGCAAGCCCAGAGGTGGCTGACCTCATGCAATCTTGTGCCAGGCTAGGTCATGTGTGACAACAGTACCAATCTGCTCTTCACACTTCAGCAGGAAAAGTTTACACATAAGCTTTGCCAGGCACACATCCTGAACCTGGCGGTGCAGGCTTCCAGGATGTCTAGCGGCAGGCCAGAAGAGTGCGTGGCCATTTTAGCAAGTCATACCCAATGATTGTTTGCCTGGCTGAAATACAGTGATAACACAAATTTGCTGCAAACTGCCTGATATGCAATACAGCCACACAGTGGAACTCAAAGTTGCCAATGCTGTAGCTGCTGCACCAGCAGGCAGGCCCACAATGAGTATGGGATGAGGATAGGCTCTGGGAATCTAAGGTTCTTTCATCATGTAAATAGCTCCTGATTCCAAAAACAGGAAGAGAAGTATGAGGAGCAGGTTTGGGGTGCAGGCTTTCAGGCAGGGGGGGGAGGGTGAGAAAGTTGTCCTTTATTGACAAAACACATAGGATGGCACCATGCAAGGCAAAATCATCACATGGGGAAGAACACACATTGCGTAGAGATCTATAATAAGTGGTTTCCTTTTTTTCCCTGTGCAAACCTATGCTGTCATATCCTCAGTGCCAGGAGAAGAACAGGTGCTATGAATGTTTTTATGCATTTTGCTACATGCTGTTCACAATAAACGGTGTTACCCTATGATCTTCTTTTGTTTCTGCATGATTTTATTGCATATGGAATGATATAGAGCCTGTGACCCGGGGCACTACAAACATTTTTGACCATCTTATATAGTGAAAGGGTTATTAAACCCTCATTTGTTTTTGCATATATCTAGTGCTAGCAAGCAGTAGATATATGCAAAACGATTCAAAAACCCCCAGCTTTTTGAAAGGGTTAATACTTACCTGTGTCTCCGCTGGGCGCTCCTGTCTGAACATCTGAAAATTTCTCGGGCGCCCGCAGAGGATCTTGGGGCGGGCACATGCGCAGTTCAGATGTTCGGCCGGGAGACAAGGAGAGACACAAGATAAGTATATGGAGCAGCGTGCACCCGCACAGACTCTGTAGTACATGAGCAAAGAGGAGGACAGAGGAATCAGCGCTGGATCAGAGACCCGCACCAGCGCTGGAGGGACAGCTAAAAACCACAGGAAAGAAGAAGATCGGATTAAGAGGCATCATTTAAGGTAAGTCCTTACTTTAGCACTGGGGGGGTTGACTTTAGCCTTTAATGTAACTTTAACTGTTCTCAATAATCTGGGGAGTCTATTTCTATTGGAGATCTCTGGTGGTGGAAGAAGGTGTTTTTTGCCTATAAATGTCTGATATACTGCTTTTCACTTAATTGAAGACTGAGAAATCATCGGCCATTTTTCCCTTGAGATTTCTTCAGAGCACTTTGGAAATAATTAATTGAAGGAACATTTTGCATTTTACTGAAGTTATTTATCACATGTTTGCATGTGATACTTTATTTGCACTAAAGTTTTATTTATTTATTAGCACTATTTTAGCAAAATATTGTATTTTTATTATAGCACTGAGCACTGTTTTATAAGTTGTACGCATTTTATATAATTTTCTGATATTTACTGATAGTGTCATAAAATGAATACACTTTTTAGTTCACACCAGAAACTGCATCACAACTGCGTGCATCTGCGGCACAAGAAAGGCACAAGGCACAAGAAAGGCACAAGAAAGCCCGTGGGAAAGCATTGTGATGTATTTTGACTGCAGCAGTCAAAATAAACGGACTGCATCACAACTGCATCACAACTGCATCTGGTGCAAACTGGCCTATTGTTAGCACATGGGTGGTATAAAACTATTTCACACCTTGTATTTATATGATTGAGCATAAATGGACTCACCACATTGCTGTTTATGTACCCTGTTCATTGCACCAAAATCCGGGTTCAGCTTTCCACAAATCTCCCTCCACTTGGCCATCTTCTGTCAATTGTTTTTGTACTGGGGATGCTTGCTGTCGTACAGCAGGGTACAGTCTCGCACATATCTGATAAATTCTTCAGCATCCACAACTTCCATCTCTGTTATTTCTCTCCACACTCCAACCTGGAAGTCCAGGGATGATGACATAATCAAATGTGAGTTGTTGTTTTTTTGTTTTTTTTAATGCGTTCCCTTGCGTTTGATGCATTTGCAATGTGTTTGATGCGTTTTGATGCAGTTAAAGTAGGACAAGCAGTACTTTTTCTGCCTGCAGGTGAATCGACTGCAATGATGTGAATTACGCATAAGAAAGCCCATAGGAAAGCATTGGGATGTATTTTAACTGCAGCAGTTGAATTAAACGGACTGCATCACAATTGCATCACAACTGCATATGGTGTGAACAGGCCCTTAATCTCACAGTGTGGATTGTGGCTTTAATCCACAATACAATATTTTGCTTTTTGCAGGGAAATAATACTACTAATATTATTATCACTCCTGATCTTCTCCCTGCAGAGAACAGTGACTGTTAGTCACCGTTCCCCACAGGGATTCCCCCCTTCCCTCTCCGTTTCTTCAGCACTGACTGGAGGGACTGATGGGAGAGGGGGCGGGCACAGCAAGAGGCAGAGCCAGCTGTCAATCAGGTAGCAGGGTGGAACCCGACAATATTGTCAGGAGCTTCCCCAGCCGCAGCGCATCTCTGCATTGTCAGCAAATGGTAATAGCCTCCTATATGCTGAATTATAGCCAAACTAATTGAACTATAGCCAAAAAAAGTTGGCCCATAGTTCTCTTTTAAAGTAGAAATCTGACCAGGTTATAGACATTCGAATATTAAACAATCTTGACAAGCATTAAATAAACTTTAAAAGCAAGATTTCAGTAGCATCTGTTGCTGCAGCCACTATAGAGTAATTGTTCAAAGTTTGAAGCAGAAGCTTTTCAGTTCTACTTTCACTTTTTCCTTACAGGTTTGAAGCCTGCTGGAAAAGTTTCAGGAACAGGCTTGTAGCCAACTATTTGCACATTTATGTTGGTCTCATAAGTACCTCTTTGGTGAGTACTATGGAGTAGCTACTGAACTGCAAATGATGTATAACCTTTATTTTTAAGGGATAATTGTCTCCATTATTTACACACTCTTCTGTTTGATGCTGCAGAATATTTTTTTTTTTCCCATGGGAATAATTACATTTTAATGTTACTATGTTAGAATGTATGCTACATACCGGTAATTAAACAGGGAGCAATTCCAATCTTTGTTGAATTCTGGAGAAAGCTGCGGAAAAATAAGAAATGTGAATGGCAATTATTGAAGGCAGTGACATTTGAAGATTAAAGTGAATTTGTGGCTAGACTATAAATATTTAGCTGTAAATTAGTTTTTGTTTTTTTTAAGTCCTCACTATCCTCTGTAGCTGCAGGCACCGTGGAGCAATTCAGCCTCAAGGTTCACAGCAGAAGAAATTAAACCATTCAAGCAATACTCTGATCAGCTCAGCTCATTCTGCTTACTCCACCCAGAGGACGAGCTCTGTGTTTACATTAGAGATTAGAAGGCTGTAAGGCTCCTGAGTGACTGCTAATATGAGGATACAGAGTCAGCTGAGTCGCTGCACTATGTTCTGAGATGTCAACTGTGAAGACAATTTATAGGGTGATAAGAAAGTAGCATGTTCTGTGGCAAAAACTGGGTGTCACTAAATTTTGTATGAGGCGTTACTTAAAAGCGGTACCAAGTCATGTTTACAAACAAAAACGGTGAATAATATCCAGTGTGTATAAGAGAGAATATCAGTGATGTTTGCAATATGTCCTTAGTAGTCAAATGCATGTTGTGCAAACTTCAAAACCAATTTTTAATATATCAGCAAAATTATCCTTTTACTTTGCATATTATTCTCAAACAAAAATAGGTGCTCAGCAAACACTATTATTAGAGAAGAAGGAAAAAAATAATGTGATATATATACAAGCAGCCCAGCCTGAATATTCAGGACTTTGGCTTTGTTATCATATTGTAGCTACAGTACACAACTCTATCCAACTTTATTTTGTTGGTAGTATGTAGTCTGTTTACCCCTCAGGATTTACAAATCTCCCTTGATGCCTATCATTAAGGTGGCCATACACTGTATAACGCTCGCAAGACCTTAGTCTTGCGATGGTTGTAAAGTGATTAAAAAAACGTACGATCTGCCCATCTTGGACAGGCAGATCGTACTTGCGATGGGTTTACGATGACTGCAATGAGGGGCGGGCTTACGATGACTGCAAACGGGCTGTGTGCGCGTGCGCACACTGGCCAGTTCGGCAGTTGTCGAACCAGCAGGCCACTAACTCGCCGAGAATCGTACGATTCCCGGCGGGTTTTCTAGCATGCTGGTTCGACGGAAGACGTGCGACTGTACAGTAGAAATGGTCGCACGCCTTCCATACACTGCACGATTCTCGTACGATCGCGGGATTTCGCGCGATTCTCGTACGAGAATCGTGCAGTGTATGGGCACCTTTACAAAGACCTCTTCCCTGCAGGGCTCAACCGCACAGCTGCTAGCGTGCATGTGACCGGTCAGTGCTGATGCTCTTGATTGAGCCGCATCGCACTGTTCCTTTTTTTTTGTTAGAACTTTATTGAATTGTCACAAGTTCTATGAGCTTAGGTGGTGCCACGTCTCACTGCAGTGCACCTAAAAAAGGTTCTGCATGCTGTACCTTTTTTAAGCACACCCCACCGCAACAAGATGACGTGAACTGTGCCCACCTATGACAAGGCAAATTGCCTTGTCTTGCATTCGCATATAGTGTGAACGGCCCTCATAGTTGCAGGTGACCCATATTTTGCGAGTTAGTCCTGATATGTTCATTTGTGTATAAAGCAGTAAATGATAATTTTGCTGTTTTGGTTACGATTTTAAAAACGTTGAAAACTCCTACATATGGACACTGCACAGTACTACGTCTTTTGTTAGATTGCCACTAATGTGAAACATTATGGCAATCAAAGGATTAAGACAATCAGGTTCAAATTTAAATCTAGATGCGGGGGAAGGAAGATATTGGGGAATCTTTGTCACTGATCTCCTTCTGCTGCATACAGGGAGGTCATGAGAAGTCTATTTAGAACGCTTAAATCTCTTTTAAAGTGGACCTGTCACCTCACGTGTGCAACGCTAGTGACAATAATAAAGTGATGTAAAAATAGAAGAAAATATTTTTAAAAAAGTGAGAAATAACAAGAACAAAAATAATAATAATACACATGTACTGTATACACAACATACGAGTATGCACATTTATAGTGTTCACATACAAGACCGTTCTGCACTATATACATTTGGTATCCCCACACACACTAGAGATTTAGGAATCATTTTAAGGGCTTGAATTAAGTATAATACTAGACAGATGAAGTAGTAAAGGTTTTTAGTGTATATCACCAATTTACAGTTTTGTGCACATCCGATTTTATCTATGCTATAATAGTATTTTGAGCACATATCATAGTATGTACAAAACCAAAAGCATCATTTGTTTTCTCTATAGGTGCTGTGCTTTCAGAAAACATATGGTTTGGGTGGCTCTAGGAAAACTTTCAAGACTTTAATGTGATTATGGAAAATTGAAAAGATTGGTTCGGCCACCTTAGACTGGTAGGAAAAAGAGAAAATTTACATTCACATTGTTGACGCTTTTCATCAAGGGTAGGCAACCTCAGCACTCTGGTTGTTGTGGAACTACAAGTCCCACGAGGCATTGCAAGACTCTTACAGCCACAGGTATGACTCTGAGAGGCAGAGGCATGATGGGATTTCAAGTTTCACTACAGATGGAATGCCAGGGTTGCCTACCCCTGCTATATATTTTGCTTTTTCCTTTTCCATAATGAGATGAAGTAATTTAAAATTAAGGAAAAATGGATGGAGGGAGCTTTGAGCTTTAGAAGGATAACAGGCGCCTCCATACACTCTCTGTACACTGTTCTCTGTCTGCTTTCAACTGAACTAAGAAACATTATGCCACTCCACAATCCAATCTTTCATCATCTCTTTGCAGTAAGAAAATTTACCTGAGCAGCAGAGCATCAAGTGAGCAGGGACAGTCGTGCAATGAGTATATATCAGCGTCCTACCTTATAACATTCATGTATCATGTTTTTCAACAGTCTCAACATGAACTGATAGCAGAAAGCAGTGAGTAATGACCACCTCTGCTCCATGTCCACTCATTGCTTGCTGCATTGAAGGCAGGAATAGATCTGAGATGGCAAGAAAATCATCATTCCATATTACTCTCCTCAAGGAGCTATTTGGGATGGGTTACCTGTTAACTTTATGGCAGATATCTCCCCGATTTCAAGAACAAATTGCAATATCTTGTATTCAATCCTATATATGATTATAACATGAAGCAATGTTTTGTTTCCTGTGAGTAATCAGTTCATAAAGTATAGCTCCAATCTAAGCGATTTGCCCTTTCCAGGTGCTCACAGCACATGTGAATCTCAGCCCTTACCAGCTGCTCACAACACACCTCAGTACTTCCTCCTGCTGTGTGCTGGAAAGAGAAATTGTAAATTTGGATCAGATTCTGTCACCAAGTGTGGCTGTAGCATAAAGACTGTATGTGCCACTTCTAACATCTGACCAGGAATTTGCAGTGCAACTTTGACAGATTATGGTCACACTGCTACACATGCTCTACACTCCTGTGCCAAAGCTCTTTTCCCAATGTCCATAACTAAACTACTCACATTTGAGGTGATGCAATAAGGCATTTGCAACACGTTTTTGGTGGTGTGGATGTAGTCAGAAGCCTTGCAGCAAATTCATGAAACACGTGTGACATTTTTAGTAGTAGTACTGATGCGTGCAACAGATTCCAATATATCTTATTTACATAGTTACATAGTATTTGAGGTTGAATAAAGTCCATTAAGTCCAACCTATTGTGTGTGTGTGTATACGTCCCTGAGTCATCTCATTCTTAAGAGTACCTATACCTCTGTACATTATGGTCTCTCAGGAAATCGTCCAAAAGCTTCTTGAATGATTCCACACTATTTGCTGAAATCACTGCTTGTGGCAGCGAGTTCCAGACCCTAACCGCGCGAACTGAGAAGAGCCCCCTTCGCCCCTTGTGTTTGAATTTGTTTTCTACCAGTTTTAGGTGGTGGCCTCTAGTCTTTGTTACGGAACTAATCTTAAAGAGTTTGTTGCTAATGTTGCTATGACTATAGAACATCTTGTACATGAAAATCATGTCCCCCCTTAATCTCCTTACTTCCAGCGTGAACATATTTAAATTTAGTAGCCATGTCTCATAGCTCTGGTCCTCCATCCCTTTTATGAGTTTGGTCGCCCTCCGCTGGACTCTCTCCAGCTCAAGGACATCCTTTCTGTGCACCGGTGCCCAAAACTGCACCACATAATCCAGGTGAGGCTTTTACTATCTGTTGCTAATGTTTGCAAAAGTTCATAAAGCAACACTGCCATATCGGTGATAAGGAAAAGTGGAGGTTAATTAGACCTTTTTCACTTGGGAGTAAATTGTGTGACAGTTCTGTCAGATTTGTGACAAGACAGATTAATTATGAGCATCTACAACACTCTTTCTTAATTTTACAGATGGATCCCTTGTAGGTGTCCACAATATTACACATGCTGTGCACCAATATGTCGTAGCTCTTCCCATACTGACCAACATGAGCTTCTTTTAGAAGTCTTAACCTGCAGTTCTTACTACCATCTATGGTAGCTCTACCAACATAGTCCAAGGTGGTTTCTCTTGCACAGCTTGCCCCGCTGCCCACACTACAACATGATCATGTCTGCACCTGCTAACCCTACTGTCCACAACAAATTATTTTTGCAATACTACCTGCTGTGGAATCTGCACCGTCTCCAGCATACTCTGCTCCCCATTTATCACAATGCTGTCCTTTCTGCAGTGTTTTGTCTCTAAACGCCGTCTCCTGGCTACCATAGTGAAGACAATCTCCCAAGCACACATATATTCATCATATTCTCATCAACCCTCCCCAGACCTGAATTAATTCCTCACTGCCATCTTCTCTCTGCTTTGCATCTTCTTCCAGTGGAGCACCATCAGTTGCCACTAACCTTCCACCACTCAGCAACAATTATTTCCTACTCTACCACCCCTCTCCCCTGGCCATGATCATCTATCACTCTGCCTGCAAAATCTTATTTTTCTTGTCTACACTGCACATCTGATCCCTTAGGCTTCTATGGGACCGTCTCCTGAAACAGGAGAGGCTGAAGAGATGGTGCCATAGATGTTTGTGGGGTTCAACTGCACAGGCACAGGCAGCGAAAAGAAGATTTTGCAGTACGATGTAAACAATGGGCCTCAACTGTGGGATGGAAGTAAATATGCACCTGAAAAGAGGGAGGGTAGAGTGCTTTAGGTCGGGGGGGTGGCAAAAAAGGATACATTTACTTTGTCTATAGGGGGTTTCAAAGGACAAGAAGCTTGATAAAAACAAATACAATGTGAGTTCTTCCACGTGACACATTGTGCTGTCTCTCTTTCACACAGCGGTCTCTAAAATCCCTTAGTCCTTTTGTGTAAAATCTCCCTTCTATGTCTAAACTATGTAGCTATTTAATAACACTGAGCATTCACCCTAAAATTGCTTGTCAAAACTAGGCCTTCATTTTTCAATTCCTTGGAAAAAGACTTTGATGAAAGCAGCAGCAGCAGCCCCACATATTTGATGACCTGAAAGATACTGGAGGACCGTGTTGCAGCGATTGAACAGAAGAGGGGGAAGGTTCCTTTGTATCACAAAACACGTTTGCAGCGAGCAGAAAGTGCTCTCTGGTGCCTAATGCAATACGCATCACAGACAGAGCTAGAGGAAATTACAGCTGACACCCATTCTGCTCAGTGTGAGCGTGCAGAACACTGCTACTGTGGTTTCCTCACCCTCATGATAATTAAAGGTATAATGTATTTCTCATCCTCTCTACTGTGTGCTTTTTAACTGTTTTTAACAATTCTCTGGGCCAGAAAAATTTCTGCACAGTTCACTGAAGTGATGCTGTATTGCTTTTATGTAGGGTGAACACGGTTTCATAAAATCTTCAATAAGAACTGTATTTTATTTAAATAGTCTATATATATCACACGAAGCTGCTTATCCTGGTGCCAGGATCTCAGAGCTGCTGTTATCAGTACAGAGGCTCCTAAGATGTAATAAGGTGATTATGCAGCACGAAATGGGTTAATTAGGCTTAGGGCTTAGTTTGGGAGTTAGTCTTCAGGCTAGCAATACATGTCTTGATTTTCTCTTGTTCAGCCCAAAGGATGTCCCCATTCCCTCTAAACAGCATGGATGGAGGAATCTCCACTGCCAACTGCTATATTCAGCAGCCGAGGCACCAACAACTCTATGAATGCAGTAGCGCTGCCAAAAATGACTCTGACCGGTTGCAGTCACTGATCGGCCCAGTCAATTTTAAAATCGACTTTTGTCAAGCTGATGGAGCTTGAAGGGCCACCCACAGTTCAAATTGCGGCCGATTCAACAGGAATCAGATGAAATTCGACCAGTCCATGGCCAGCTTTGTATGTCAGGGCAAATGTAAAAAAATTTTTATATATATATATATATATATACAGTACATTTCTGCAAAACGTGCACAACTCCCCAGCTTTTATCCTTTAAAAGACCCTGCAAGAAAAATCCATGTTAATATGCCAGACATGTACTCCGCTCCTTAATCCTGTTGTGGGCTAACAACACCCAGCATTTTTGTGGACTGAGTATTGTCAACCATCCCAGATATGTTTTGCTAAACTACTCAAAACACCCCTAGTCTATTCTACACAACATAAAGACCAATTGATCTGTAGTCCCAAGATTAGAACTAAGAAGGTGAATTAGGCTCTTTGAGGAACACAGGAAGTGTGTACAAGACACAGGACAGCTCTGAATTTCTGACAACATCAACAGGTATATTTTTGCACTTATCGAATGAATTCAACAAAAGACTTTAGTATATTTACCAGACCAAAATAGAGGAAATAAGAAAAGACAATTGTTAAGGTTTACATAAACTTTCATAGTTCCAGGATTTAAAGAGTAATTCCATTTTTGTTGAGAAAAAAAAATCAATCCTCTCTGGGTGATCAATGCATAGAGCAAGAATTTGTAACAAACTTTGTTGCAGATTCCTATCTGTTTCTTTTCTGAATAAATAGTTGTTTGTTGCAGCATGTCCTTTCCAAACTGGTTCCTGAATAGGAAGGTCTGGTTCATCTAATCACAGAAGCAGGAAGTGACATTTCTGTGCGTGTTCCGTACACCAACTGTGTACAGAACGCCTCCAGGTCACCATATTGCATTGAATTGTTTTGACAGATTTAGAACATTACAGCCGCTACAGTTTTAAAAGAAAAGTAGTTTTTTATAACATTAAATTACAAAATGGCCTGTGCAACAATTATTTATGCTAGATTAATTTTTTTAAGATTTTTTCATTTTTATTTTTTTAAGTAGAAGATTAAGTGCTACGGACTTGTTTGAGGATTTTAGGTTAAGGTCCTGATTCATCAAACTGTATGATCCATCATGGTTAAGGCATGTTAAAATGGTATGCTATAATATTGCTTGACAGCAACGTTAAAATGTCTTAAAGAAACTTGCATTAATTTCTTCTTTTGATTTCTTCTTTTATAAATTAAGCAATACTGTTGCTTACCAGGGATCCCACTTTCTCCCCACTCTGCTCTTTCTGCCTGTAGTGTCGTAAATGTCATATCCAACACTTCCGGATAATATAGCCTTGTAATAAGCTGAATTTGGCTGAATCTGATCAAACAATATATCCCTATACATTTCAGAATTCATCCGACTGCTTCTGTCTTCTGTCACATCATCAGTAAACATTAGTGACCCAGAGCTGTTGGAAGCCATGCATGCCCATGCCATCACACTGCCTACACTGTGTATTACAGATGATGTGGCATGCTTTGGACCATGAGCCATTCCGAGCCGTCTCCATACATTTTTCTTCCCACCATTCCAAAGAATGCTGTTCCAGTACTGGCCTGGCTTCTTTAGATTTTTTTGGGCAAAGCCTAATTTGTTCTTTCTATTCTTGAAGTTTATGAATGGTTTGCACCTTGTGGTGAATCCTCGGCATATGCTCTCATGAAGTCTTCTCTTTATGGTAGACTTGGATAATGACCTCCTGGAGAGTGTTCTTCACTTGGCTGGATGTTGTGAAGGGGTTTTTCTTTACCATGGAAAGGATCCTACAATCATCCACCACCGTTGTTTTGCTTGGACGTCTAGGCCTTTTTGTGTTGAAGAGCTCACCCGTGTGTTTTTTTTCCCCAGAATGTACCAAGCTGTTGATTTAGCCACTCCTAATGTTCCTGATATCTCTCTGTTTTATTTGCATTGAGAGCTCCTCTGATCCCATGTGTTGGGTTCACAGCAACAGCTTCCAAATGCGAATGCCACACCTAGAATCAACTCCAGACCTTTTACCTACTTAATTGATGGTGAAATAACAAAGGAAAAGCCCACACCTGTAAATGAAACAACTTTTGAGTCAATTGTCCAATTACTTTTGGTCATTCGAAAAATAGGGTTAGATATAATAAAGAGCTGCACTTCCTAAACCTTTCCTCCAACAGAAAGCTCAGAGACTGCACTTTAAGCCCAGATTACTATGAGGTGAGTGGAAATCACTAATCTCATAGTTCTCCTTTAACCGTAGCTTGAACTTATTTTTGTAAACAGCCAAAATAAGAAAACTTATGTCAGTAGCCAATTATTTCTGGACCTGACTGTAGATGCAAAACTGGCAGTGGGCAAAAACACAACATGGTATCATCTTACTCTCCGAGATCGGGAAGCCTAAATCTGGTTTCTGGTGAACCATCTGAAATTTGCTTCACAGGTGAGCCTTTGATCTAAACCGGGCGTAAGATTCTAGGCCGACCTGTGACTGCAGCCAATCCGACACAATGTTCTTCTACGCAATCCAAATTTGTTGCCCCCTTTAACAAGCCTGTCTTTCTGTCTCCTCCCTCCTCCAACTATACAGTCTTGCTGCCTCCTCTCTGCCGTCTCTATATAGCACCACTAGCAATTCTGTCTCACTTCTCCTCAATCGGAGCTTCTGTGTCTTACAGCTGCCCATTGGTGTTCTTAACAGTGGAACTTTGACTGACCCCACTCTAGGACAGACCTAAGTATTTGCTGGACTTGGGACCATTTTAAATGGCAGCCTCAAAGTTACTGTATTTACTTACCTGTTTAGGTGGTCACCTTAGAGAAAGGCTTTTTTAATAACATGCATTGCTGCTCAGAGTCTCTCAGCATGATTGATGCAGGCCGGGATTATAGTGATACAGTATATGCCTATGTTGAAGGAGTGAATGTGAACAAAGATCATCCCAAAGAAACCAGGGCTTAATTAAAGGGTGTGATCATTGTCACCAGGAGCTCCCAGCCTATGCCATGCCAATAGAAAAAATAAAACAGGCCTTCCCATTAATAATACACATTGTTTTGATGGAATCCTCCCCCGTAACGCGTCATAAGGGGGGACCAGTTTCCTGAACCAAGAAAATACACTGATTTCTGATGACGTCAGAAACAAACGTTGTGGTGCCGGACCCGGTTTGCAGCATGGAGTGGAGGATCAAAACCGACTAACACTGGATTTGCCAGGAATACGAGTATTGTTTTTAAGATAACCCAGCTTAAGGCCTCATTCACACTGGAATCGGCCCACACGCACAGCTCCATGCTGCGTGCAGGGCCGTATCGGGCAGCTCCCGGGAAGGACAGGTGCTGCGTGTGATTAGTACGCAGCCCCCGTCTTTCTCTATGGGACTACGTGGCCGTACGCCCCCCTACGCTCACCTACTCAAGTGCAGGTCCGTATTTCCAGACTCGCACGCAGACAGGATCCATCCTGTCAGCGTACGAGTACGAGTATGGCCGCATAGTCCCATAGAGAAGGACAGGGGCTGCGAACTAATCACATGCAGCACCTGTCCTTCCCGGGAGCTGCTCGGTACGGCCCTGCACGCAGCACGGAGCTGTACGTGCGGGCCGATTCCAGTGTGAATGAGGGCTAAAAGATAATAGTGGGGAGTAAAGTTCCTCTTTAATCGATCCATACGCTATCCATAACTAAAACACAAAAGCTTTGCTTTCAGAAATACTGGAGAAAACTGTAGACAAAATCTAGACATTGTGAAGGGAATTTATCAGAATTGGAGCAGACAAAAATTGGAGCAGCTGTGCATGGCAACCAATTAGCTTCTCGCTTTAGTTTGTTCAGTTAGGCTGGGTTCACACATGAGCGTTTTTTGTATGCTCGTTTTTCAGCGCGTTTTTTTGGCGTTTTTTCATTCAGTGAAACGCGCGTTTCACTGTCGGTATGATTTCTTTTTAGTTTTTTCCTTTATTTTCTCTATTTAAAAAAAATATATATATTTTTTTAGTTTCACTTTTAAACTTCCCGCCGGCTACGCCCCCTTGCGACGCGGCCGCTCGCAAGGGACGGAACCCGGGAGTCGGCAGCAGCCAAAGACACAGCCGGGATCGCGGACAAGGTAAGACCTGTACGCTGTATTCCCGACTGTGGCTCGGGGTTACCGTTTTGTTAACCCCGATCCACACTCGGGAATGCCAATGGAAACGCGTGGCAAAACACCCCGAAGAAGCTCCTGTACTTCTTTGGGCGTAGGGCGTTTTGCAGCACAGGGCGTAGGGCGGAACGCGCTGTAAAACGCCTAGGTGGGAACCATGCCCATAGGCAATCATTGGTTTTCACATGTTGAGCGTTTTACAGTGCGTAGGAACGCGCTGTAAAACGCCCATGTGTGAACCAGGCCTTAAGATTTGACAATGAAAGAGAGAAGCTTATTGGTTACCATGCACAGCTGCTCCAGATTTTGTCTGCTCCAGTTTTGATAAATTCCATTCGATGTCTCTAACAAGCAATCAGAATTCAACTGCCATTTCCTAGTGCAGGCAAAATAATTGGAGAAACCATTTGAAATGTTTTGGAATATATATTTCTTTTTCTCCAGTTTTAGGTATTCACAGACTGAAACAAACATACAGCAAATATTCTATGTTTTCTCATCCATGTGTACCCCCCTCCCCACTTTTCATCAAATGCCAATTTTCTGTACTTGTAGGACGTAAAAAAGCAAGGTAGTTTGTGGAATGGGTCCAGCAATGCAATCACACTTTTCCCAGCAAGGCAATATTTCTGCGATATCCCTGCAGCAGTTTTCAAGGTGATGAGAGCTGAGCCTCTACAAATATAGATTA
This sequence comes from Nanorana parkeri, assembly GCF_000935625.1. Taxonomy (NCBI): domain Eukaryota; kingdom Metazoa; phylum Chordata; class Amphibia; order Anura; family Dicroglossidae; genus Nanorana; species Nanorana parkeri. The sequence continues at coordinate 1,333,374 of NW_017306502.1, forward strand.
GAACAACACAAAAAGGGCCCTTCCTTCCCCGGCATACCTACACCTAGTAAAAACAGGCCTCTGGAGCAAAATCTATAGAAAATAAGCCCTAGATTTTAGTTGTTTCATTGAGTCATGCAATTTATAAAAGAAATCTGAATTAGTAGCAAAAAGTTTTCTCAAGGTGGATCCAAGGACGGAACTACCGCCGATGCGGCTGCACCAAGGCCTGAGCCTGGGGGGCCCATTCTGCATTGCCCTATAAAGTATTGCTGGGAGTTGTAGTCCTCTATAGCAGCGGTCTACAACCTTTTTGGCACCAGGGACCGGTTTTGTGGAAGACATTTTTTCCATGGACCGGGGAGGGGGGAAAGGTTGTGGGGGATGTGAGGGGAGGCAGTGGGGAGTAGTTTCGGGATATTTCAAGCGCATTTATTGTGCACTTCTTTATTTCTATAATTATTACATTGTAATATATAATGACATAATTATACAACTCACCATAATGCAGAATCAGTGGGAGCCCTGAGCTTGTTTTCCTGCTCTCAGGTGGCCAGTGTGGGCTCTCATGTGGCCAGTGTGTGCTCTCAGGTGGCCAGTGCGGGCTCTCAGGTGGCCAGTGTGGGCTCTCATGTGGCCAGTGTGTGCTCTCAGGTGGCCAGTGCGGGCTCTCAGGTGGCCAGTGTGGGCTCTCAAGTGGCCAGTGTGGGCTCTCAGGTGTTCAGTAGGGCTCTCGGGTGGCTAGTTCGGGCTCTCAGGTGGCCAGTGAGAGCTTTCAGGTGTTCGGTGAGGCTTTCAGGAGGTCAGTGGGGCTCTCATGTGGGCAGTGCGGGCATTGTAAGAGCCGGGGGCGGCAAAAATAAATCTTGCACCAGGGCTCATTGTTCCTTAGGTCCGCCACTGGGTGGATTAATTAAATATGGCAGTTCCCACCTACCCCACACCCCATAAAAACTGCTGGCTCTATAGTATGTCCAAAGGCACCTGTAAAGAACAAAGTTAGATTTTATACTCACCTTACCCTGTATTCCACCCATGGTGTCTAGGGAAGAGTGACGTCACACTTCTTCTGTCATGATTCTGGGGAATACAGCTTAAATCTCATGAGAAGACACTTTTGCAATGGACTGGAGTGTCTTCTAGTGAGAGTTGTCTTTTAGTGAGAGTTGGAGTACTCATAATTTCCAAGAAATCTCCCCAGAAGTATAGTGATGTCACTGCAGAAGACAGGGGTAAGGTAAGTACACAATCTTTTTTCTTTACAGGTGACGTTTGGACATACTATAGTCAATGATTTTCATAGTGGCCCAGACTTTATACGAGGACCTTTCATTGTACTGCAAGTAACTTTTAAAATGTATTTCCACTTTTGCAGTACTATTCACACATAATTTTTTTAAATATTTACCTTTTTAGATGTTTTGTTGCAGCAGGCAATGTGGCTGAATCCAAGTTTTTCTCCTTCACAGTGATCTGTCCTAATATAAAGACTTAGGACAGGACCGTGTAGATTGTGTTTATCTCATTATCATAAAATGTAGAAGCCAGGGTTGTAGTAATTTAACCCTTTGTTAGGGCAGACAGTGTACACATGTCTTTTACAAATCATAATGAAATTAGCCAGCACAGTACAGACAAGCTTAAGAAACTCATCACAGCCCCTCCTAACAGGAGAAGTCAAGTAGACATTTTAGCAAGTAAAAACAATTTAAACTGCAAGAAGCATTTTTTCATTATTATTTTGGGCTTATGCTATGTGAATTGGAACAGGTAACTCCTATAAAATATGTGTGGAAATACACTTAAAAGTTAGAGGAATTACCCATTCCTTGCCTGCCCTGTATGCAGCTTGAAGTGAAAAACGACGCTGGTTGTATTCTGCAGTGCTGTTTTTTTATTATAATGTATTGCTGGGACTTGTAGTCCCGCATAGCTGGTGGTATTCTGCATTGCTAATAATCATTATATAGCAATGCAGAATGGCACCAACTATGCAGGACTACAAGTCCCAGCAATGCTTTATATTTTTAAGTAGGGATGCACCAGTGCCAATACTGTGCATTTTCACGGGTACTCATACTCCTGAAAATGCCCCGATACAAAACGCAGATACCGGTGTTCTGTTGAGAACGCCAACGTTTTCTAGTTTGCCCACCTCAGCATCTGCGCTTGTCCACAGACTAGTATTATTGAGGGAACAGGCATTTATTTACAAAGTATTTAGTTCAAATTGTTAATTGTGACTGTTAATAATATTCCATCCATCATTTACTGCCATCCGTCATTTACTGCCTTCCGTCATTTACTGCCATGGACGGCATATTATTATTAACGGTCACAATTCACCATTACAAAGGAATACATTGTAAATAAATGCCGGTTTCCTCGTTAATCCCGTCTGTGCGCAAACGCAGATACTAGGTTGGCGTTCTCAACAGAACACAGACACTACACCATTAAACTGAATCGGCTGCCTGAGGTCCTGCGCTTGCTGGGGACCTCCGCAGCCGCCCTCTTAACCATGTGGTGCCATGGCGGCGGGGGGGGGCCCTTCATGGTTTCTTGCACCGGGTCCCTGAAGGTTCTAGTTACGCCTCTGCCTGGGTGCCAAAGTTTCCACACTACACCGTGGCATTGCCATGCACTGCCACAATATATACATATATATATAAGGAATGTGTGAAAAAATATAAAAAAACAGGAGGAGTAAAAAAGGAGAGGTAAAAGTGCCTGTTTTATAACAATGTATTGCCTGTTCTCTGGCTCACTTTTATAGGCACCCACCCCCCAGCCTTTTTTACCCGGCTATCTCATCGAGTCCGCCCACCGGTCGTCCCTCCGGGTCCTTCAATGCACTATTATTTTAACACTGTTACAACTTAATATATGAAGTTGAAATTAGGGCTGCAGCTAACGATTATTTTCAAAATCAATTAGTTCGCCGATTATCAAGTTCGATTAATTGGATTTTTTTAAAAAGGTTCCAGTGATGGACTACTAGTTTGTATTGAGATTGTAGTCCATCAGAAGAGCAAGCTTGGAGCGGTGGAAGTAAAAAAAAGTGTGGTGTGCAATATAGTACATTATACAGCGTCACAATGCAGAATACCAGCAGCTAAAGAGGAATACAACAAATCGTAGCAATAGTACATTATACTATAATGTACTATTGCTGCGATTTGTAGTCCTCTATAGCTGGTGGTATTCTGCATTGCACTGTATATAATGTATTATTGCTGGGATTTGTTGTTCCTCTATAGCTGGTGTTATTCTCCATTGCGCTGTGTAATGTATTATTACTGAGATTTGTAGTCCTCTATAGCTGGTGGTATTCTGCATTGCGCTGTATAATTATTATACAGAGCAATGCAGAATTCCACTGACCAGTTATAGGGGAACAACAAATCCATTATACAGCGCCACACTGCAGAATACCACCAGCTATAGAGGAACAACAAATCCCAGCAATAATACATTATACAGCGTCATAATGCAGAATACCTCTGACCCGTTATAGAGGAACAACAAATCCATTATAGAGCGCCACACTGCAGAATACCACCAGCCATAGAGAAACAACAAATCCCAGCAATAATACATTATACAGCGTCATAATGCAGAATACCTCTGACCAGTTATAGAGGACTACAACAAATCCCAGCAATAGTACATTATACAGCGGCATAATGCAGAATACCTCTGACCAGCTATAGAGGAACAACAAATCCCAGCAATAGTACATTATACAGGCTGTTTAATATATTATTGCTGGGATTGGTTGTTCCTCTATAGCTGCTAATGTTCTGCAGTGTGCCGCTTTTTTTTTTTTTAAACAGGAAACATTAAAAAGGTTTAGAATGTCATTGCTGAGTGACTTACTTTGAATCGTGGGCCCTTGATTGTCGGCAGGCAATTTAATTGAAAGCTGACTAATCGACGATGAAAAACGTTGACGTTTTCCATTGTCGATTTTAATCTACTAAATCGAATAGTTGTTGCAGCTCTAGTTAAAATGTGTATTCCAAGTAATCCTTGCATTCAATATTTGTCCCTAGGTGACATTAGGGGTCTGAAAGACCCCTGATGTCTCCATAAAGAGGACCTGTCACACTCTATCTGCTATTACATAGAGTGCTTGTTAGCCCCTATGTGATAGCAATAGCATTAGTGTAAAAAAAAAAGTTGAAAAATTAAAGTCACATAAGAAAAATACAACAAAATACACACAAAAAAAAGTCCCCCGCCCCCACGTGCACACACATACACACGTCGGTGCTCCTACGTGCGAAAACGACAATTGCGCTACACATGTTACATATCGCCGCAAATGTCAGAGTGAGAGCAATAATTCTAGGGCCATCAATCACTGTTAGCACCAAAACTGATGAGCGGTAAAAGTGTTTAAAATGTTCCCTATGGGAAATTTTGGGTATTTACTTTTTTTGCAGCTTAATGGGCGAACACAATTTTAAGGCTTGACATGTTTGGTATCTATTTACCCGGCGTGACCCCGTTTTTCATATTTTACCAAAAAATTGGGTATTATATTATGTTTCTGTGCACTAAATTTTAATTTCGTCTATTTTTTCCTAAAAATACTGGTTTAATAAACATTTGCGCAAAATCCGTGCAACATAAAAAATTACAACTAGCATTTTTTTATTCTACAGGGACTCTGCTTTCAGAACATACATTGTGTGGGGGTTTTAAGCTGTTTTCTAGCCAAAACTTTATATATTATCATGTGTTGCAAATGTAAAAAAATGCCCAGACAGCAAGTGGTTAAAATGTGCATATTCAGTTTTCTGCTGTTCTGAAGTCATGAATAAAGCATGTTTATTATGAAGGGGAGGAAGTCTGTCAGGTAGGCATGCACTGAGCTCCATAACTTCTGTCTGTCCCCCCCTCGTGTCCGTCGCTCACTCTCTCTCCCCCTCCCTCCTTCCTCTCATTGTCCGTCGGTCTCTCTCACTCCCTCCCCCCCCCTTCTCCTAGGGAAGGAGGAGGGAGGAAAGAGTGAGACACAGACTGACCATGCGAGAGGGAGGAGGGAGGGAAGCATGAGAGAGACCCGACCAACACTAAGAAGCTGTCAGCGTCTGAAAAGCTGTCAGCGTCTGTCGATCTGTCTCTCTCTCCCCCCAGTCTCTCACACAACCCCCACTATCCCTGGGGCCTCTGTCTGCAGTGCTGGGAAACACTTACCTTTCCCCTCCAGGCAGGCAGCAGCCAACATATTCTTCTTCACCCTCGATCTCCGGCGCTTCTGCCCCGGAACTTAAGCTCCGCCCCCCTGTAAGCACTTCAGTGGAAGATACCAATAGAGCGGGGCCCCTTACAATGGTACTGGCCATACCCCCCTGACGGCGGTCCTGATTGCACCCGCCCACTGCTGAGGTCAATCAGCAGAGGAAGACCTGATGGAGAACTTCAGGTCCACGTCTGCTGGTTGACAGCAGCAGTGGGCGGGTGCAATAGCCAGTCTGCTATTGCAAATTGAAATAGCCAATAGAAGCCTAGCTACTCCTTCCTATGCTGTTTTTTTTTCCTCTGACTGACATGGCCGGCACCCCCGATGGAAAAAAAAAAAAAAAAGCAGAGAAAGGTTTACTCTACTAGATAGAGCAGAGTAAACCTTTCTGGGATAAAATGTTTCTCTCCCGGGTGTCCGGGAGCCGCTTTCTTATAGCGGGAGACTCGCAGAACGTCTGGGAGAGTTGAGATGTCTGCTTTTCTCCCACACTGTCAAACTGGTGACTGCATCTTTTGATCTATCTATTACCATTTACTGCATCACTATTGTTTCCCTTCAGAGTTGCAGGAACTCAAAGGTGACATAGCATCCAGTGGGTGGAACCATAACAGGCAGAGAAGAGATACAGTCATCCCACACCTCTAAGTGTTATATGTCTGTAATTCTGGAAAAAAGAGTGATGGTAGCAGTAATGATAGCACTGGTAAGTATAGTAGATGTATTTTAAAGGAACACTCATATTAAGATAAATGTATCCGAACAAGGAACACTGATATTAGGATAAATGTATCCTAACAAAATCTCTTTAATCTAATCTGTTTGGTGGTAATACCTCTAATGATCATGCTAATGACTCTTTTGGAACGTATGCTAGAAGGTAGGCAAAAGATCTCCAGGATGGAAAACTTGGCCAGTTGCCCTGTTTGCAAATCCAATCACCCATGGCATATTTTCCAGCAGCCCCACATTTTTTTTTTCCCTGCCTTGTAATACATGTGGAAAAAATTGTTCATTGCGTCTAGTAAACTGTCACAGTGCTGGCATAAGTGGCACATATGGTAGAGCACTAGAGGGGAATTAGGGGTTATCCTCAGATGCTCTGATAACCAACTGCTTGATGTATGATGCCACAAACTTGGTATTGAGCACAACCTCATAGCTGCTTACGTCAGCTTCCTTATCAGAAGTGTAACCTCCATCACCTTCCGTGATGTGGCTACTAGACATTTAGTGATAGCCAGGGCTGTAGTCAACCTGGCTGGATTATAGTGGCATTTATCTGGTTAATTCCTGGTGTCTGGCATTGATTGTACCCCCGTGGGTGGAGTGTGATTCTGCTGTATTGTGGGACAGCCAATGAGGGGCACTGTGAGTGTATGTACAGTACAGCAGCCAATCACTTGGTTTCTCTCAACCCGTGGTGCATGCTGGGATAGGGTACATATACTGGAGGGATTTGCCATGTTCTCAGACTAGCCGGGACCAGCCATGGAATAGGGGTGGATGCTGTCCAGCCACCCCCCAGGCTAGGCCTGAGGCCGGGAAGTGGGCAAAGGCTGGTGTGAGGGAAATGTTTCCCTGTGGTCAACATGGAGGGGGGCCTGTTTTTGCTGCCGGAGGAGAAGAACCAGAGCAATGGATGGCTATTGAAATTACCTGGAACTCAAAGGACTTCAGGGGCATGGCTGATGTCTCTCCTGCTGAGGATTTCTGCTCATCTGCTACTTCAGTTACCATCCGTTGTATCACAAGTGGATCTACACTGAGATGCTTAAAAGGTCTGGTGTGTCGGCAGTCTATGTCTGTTACACCCTGGAAGCTTACGATCCCTATACCCTCTCTCCAAAGCATTGCATTACTGGAGTGGACAGCAAGTTTGTGGGCACTAGAAGAGCGGTTAAATGCTAATGGGACGGCTGTAGATCATACCCCTAGACAGACTAGTGAGGATGAATCGTGCATATTCCAGAGGCTCCTTTGGGGGATAGCGCTACAGAAGACTCAGAAATTACACCATTTTGCTCTTATAGCAAGAGACAAAAAAAAATAATCTATTCTGTAGAGAAACTGTTTATTATTCATAGTATGTTTCTCAGTCTGCAAACAAAAGGACACGTAAAAGTCCCGGAAAGACCTGTGATGTTCCTAGCCATCAATGACATGTACTGTTCCTGCCTCTGCATTACATCAGAAGTCACTTTTACTTTCCTGCACAGCAACAATAGAGTATATATTGTCAATTAAAATATTATTTACATATAGTATTTTGTGTGTGTGTGTAAATATGTCTTATAGTTGGAAAAAATATATTTCCCTACCATAGAGTGTAAGTGTATAGTACATAGAGTGTATAGTATGTGGTCACCTTCAGTTTCACTTTCATCGCAGTGACATGGCATAGTAAGTAATTGAGGGGAATTTAACAAAACTGGAGCAGACAGAATCTGGAGCAGTTGCCCAAGTCAACGAATCAGCGTCCATCTTTAATTTTCAAACCTTAACTGAGGCAACCTCTCCTGATTCTTCTGCTGCAGCTCTGATAAATTCACCCCAATGTCTTCTTACATTTCAAAAGACTGGAAAAACATCACCTGTAGTGTACTTATCTGAAGTAAAACTATGTCGGATTCAGCTTCTGTGGTTTATTGAAGAGTTAAGCTTGTCTGTGGAGTCAGCAATAGACATGTAAGCCGGCAAAAAAATAGTTTAATTTCCTTTTTGGATTTTATGTTCTTTTGGGTTTTTGGGTCCGAACGCAGTTTTGGTTTGTTATTCGGATTCAGATCTTTCAACATTTTGTTTTCGTTTCGCATGGGGTTTTCTGATTGGCCAGAAAACAGTCAAGTGTTTGATTTAATTTCATTTTGAACAAAATTCGGGTGATCTGAAATTTCGCTTAAAGAACATTCAGATTTGTTTGCATTCCGCCCCATTGGAATTCGAACATTCGCATGCATCTATATGTCCGAATTCACAAAATTTTGTCCGGATTTGCATTTGGAAGTGTTCTTCAGGATCATCCCGCTCAAGGTGTTCCACACTTAGCAAACAACTTGAAAGGGCTCCTGCAGAGGCAAAGGCTACCAAGTTACAAGCTGCCTTTGCAGGAAATAAAGCATGGAGGCAGAAGCTGCCCGCAAAGAAGCAAAAAGAAAGGCAGAAGCTACTTGCAAAGAAGCAGGAATTAAGGCAGAAGCTGCCTGCAAGGAAGCAGAAATAGAGACAGAAGCTGCCCGCAAGGAAGCAGAAATAGAAGCAGAAGCCACGCACAAGAGAGCAGAAATAGAGGTCCTGCAAAGAAAATGTGACCAAGCTACAGCATAAGCAAGGTTAAGAATTTTAGAAAAAGCTGCTACTACAAGTCAGTCTTGCAAATGCAGAAGACCCCATGAAGTGCACTATTCTCAGTTACCTCTGATGCTCCTGGTGACAATGACATTCCTTCACAGACTGCCAGCATTTAAACCAAACCACTACCACTTTGTCAGGTTAGTGATCTACCTCCTGACAGCAAAATTACTATAGAGTCTCATCCTGCCAAAGCATAAACTACAAACCTGTTCCTGGGTAACTGTAAATACCTTTGCTTTGCTTGGAGAAGTGACCTGATACTTTCAAGTACTGTTCCAGGATTCATCAAGTTCTGGAAACCAAGACTAGTTTGGGTCTTCATCCTCACCTTATGGACTTTTGTATATATGTTCCAAGCAGTGGCGTAACCAGAGTTATGGGCGCCCGGGGCAGAACATTTTTTTTCCCTGTACAACCCCCCACACAGACACATATCACCCAGGGAACGGCAATATCTGGTTGTTGTACAGTGTCAATGAGGGCATGCTGGGACTTGTAGTTCCCTAGCTGATATGTTATGAAGCTGTATTCCACCTGAAAGTACTACAATGCCATTATAGACTGATTGGGGAGCCGCGTCTGCCTAATCCAGCCAGCCCGGATCACCGCTATGCGATCCAGGCTAGCTGGATCAGGCAGACGCGCCCTCCAATCAGGCACTGTAGAGGGCTGCTCGCAGTGGCCTCGGAGGAGCGAGCAGCCGCCCGATGACAGCCGGGTGAATGTGGCAGAGAGAGGGAGCCACTGCATCTGCGGCCAGCGATCGTTTAGCGGGGGTCGTGACGGCGCCCCCCCCTCAGTCCTGCGCCCGGGGCTAGCGCCCCCCCCGGTTGTTACGCCACTGGTTCCAAGTATCTACTCTACTGGACAAATATGGACCTATTCTGTTATTCTTTTGATTACAATTTGAGTCACCTGAGGTTAGACATATTGTGGTCTCTCTGACTTGAAGATATGTTTGTTATAGTCAAGAGCTACATATTCAGGGGAAATGTTCAAATGTTCTTCAAACTGGAACAATATTCCAGATAGATTATATATCTTTAAGGGGTGTTTAGAGTCCCCCTTACATTTAGATATGGCACCATAACAAGATCACCTCCTTCCAGTTCAGGAAAGTCATTGTACCTGGGTGATGTCACCTTCTAGGAGAAAGTAACGTTTATTTAATAGGCTGTGGGGGCAGTGGACACAGGTGTGCATGTGTGATGTGTGACCAGAACATCTTGAAAGATTATTATTTGAGATGGACTGCAGAAGCAGAAATAATGCTGTCTGCCAGTTTCCTCAGTCTACACATGAGCAGTATGTTTATTGTGTTAAAGAAGCATTAGGGACTGTCATGCATTTCAAAGAGTTTACATCTGTGTTCCCTGCAGTAAGCCAGCTAAGACTTGAGTTAAGCAGGAGATTTCGCTTACAATGTTGTTAGATTTAGCCTCTGATTTTGCAGGGCAAAATTAACTGGAAAAAAAAAATTTTCCCCATGAAAACCAGGAGTGTGCTACTCCACAGCTTTGAGTCACAGGTGCTTTATGATATGGCTTTGTTTTATGAACAAAGCAATGTCACACTCTATCACTCTTTGACATGGCTTTGTTTACCAACAAAGCCATGTGATCAACATGTTAGTGAATTGTCAGAACAGGTCCAAGATAGTAGAAAGAAGCTTCACAAACCTTCAAGAGCCTTTTAAGGCACAACAAAAATGATCTTTTGCCATTTCTTTTAATCCCAAAGCATATTGTCAAAATGTTGGAGAAAATGTCACCATTTTCACTGAAACTTTAGTTCAATGAAAACTCTTAATTTTGCCTATCCCTAGCTAAGCCATAAAAATTGAAACTGAGCAACTAGGCTGTCATAGGCTGAAGTACTGTGTATATATTAGATAACCTTAGGTCACCTTCCATGTATATTTAGTGCTCCTGGGGTTCACAAATATATACTATGACTTGGAGGGACGTAACATTTTTTGTATTGAGTAGGATCAGTATTTATATTGGATGACAAAAAGTACACTCGTTGTCGCCCCAGTGAAGCACCATTAGCCATCCACAATAGACAATAGACTGAAATATTTTCCAAAAGAAGCCATAGTAGGGGGAGGGGGGGGGTGAGATTGTGTGGCCTGGTGTTCTTAGGGTAATGATTTGATCTCTGATCCAAAGTAAAAGTGGGGCTTAAAGGAGAACTATGGGGTCAGGGCCTTTACCCATAGTTCTCCTAAGGGTAACGGAAGGCCACACGCGGTATACCGAGACGCCGCAGCCGGAACGGATCCCGTCAGCGCTGGAGGATCGGAGCGGGGAATCCCTGCAGGGAGCCGTGAGTGACAGTCACGGCTCTCTGCAGGGACAGGATCGAGAAGTGAGCGAGCGACGGTATGTGTTCGCTCACTTCCCGATCTTTTGAGCCGACCTGTGACAGTTTCAGTGTCACAGGTCGGCTAGAACTATGAGGTTGAGTGATTTTCACTCGCCTCATAGTTCTCCTTTAAATACCATTAAAGCATATCTAAACCCAAAAGCAAAAATGTAATATATTGCAGTTTACCAGTTTTTAGGTGTGGTGGATGCATTCTTTTTAGACTGTTTTCCCCCTTTATTTTCACCTGGTGATCAGGCCAGTAAATCTGGTTCCTATAAAAGACCAAGCTGTCCAGCAAAAATGGCAGTTTGTCAGTTGAAACAAATGATGTAACACTGACAGGGGTGTGTACAATAGTTAGCTTTCATTCATTTATGTTAAAATGTTTATCCCAAAAGGAAAAAAAGCTGTTGCTGTAACTGCTGTAAAAAGGGTTAGCTGGAATGTGGCTTTAATTTGTAAGTCAAGTCCATCTAAATCTGCTATTGCATCTAACACTACCCTCTCCACAGTTTGATGGTGCTGCTGTCCCTGAATGGCTCCATAAATGGAGCCAACCTAAGACAGGAAGTTGATTACTGGCCAAATGCCATGGCATTAAAGGATTGGTGAGCTGCAATACATTAAATATAACTTTTTGGGTTTAGATACACTTTAACAGAGATACCACTGCCTGGTGAGAGAAGTTGTAACCAACTGCAACAGAAAATATTTGGAGAAGATTCCCTCCACAACCTAACAGACATCAACAAAGGTCATAGGGTTTATGTGAATGAGGTATAAAGAGGTGGTGGGAAGAAGGTGGGTCTAGAGTGCTTCAAACTGGATTTGCACCTGGTGGGTTACAATCTACATGCTGAAAGAATGTAGAGGCCAGTGACCTCTAATATGTTTGCCACATGTCCAGCAATTGAACCATAAGAAATTAGAAAATGTTAACTTAACATACCAGTAAAAATTGATCAAAATATTTTTGATTGAGTTTTTCCTAAAACTGACAGCAGAAAAAAGAAAAGATGAAAGTAGTTCTGCATATCATGATTTTAATCATTTGACAAAGAATTTCTCTAACAACACTTTCTCTTGACTGGTGTGTCTTGTAATTTGCCATAGGCTGTGTAGACTATCCAGATGGACCTGCTTTTCATATGCTGTATATTTGATTCTGCATATCCTCCCCAGCCTGCAAGCTTTCCCCCGATGGCTACATTTTAATGGGCTAGCCTTCTCCTTTCGACAAATGCTTCTCTTGTAAATTCAAATAAAGCCGAGAGATGAAAAGTTTGTGCATGCACGCTCATTGGTTACTGTTGTGGCTCCCCTGTCATCTCTTATTGTAACCACAGTTCTAAAACTCGCACCTCCCTATCGCTGTGTTTTATGTTACAATTCAAACCGGATTAAATGAAATGTGTTTCTAAGCAAGGCTCCAGGGAGACTTGTGATTGGAAGGAAAATGGTGCCGACTGAGGGATCAAAGTAAAATGTTCATTAGTGGGGGTGCGCTGTTTCTTTTAACCCATTCGGTGCTTGAGGCATGTGTATCAAGCTGGCCTGATGTCCCCCTGATCGCTAGCAGCACTGAGCTTGAAACAGATAAGGTCCTTTCATGCAGATGTTGATTAAATATGCGTATCTCAGCAGATTTCTGAGACCTCAGCCTTGGGAATAATTAGGGGGAAATTAAACATTCGCTCTTTCCCAACCTTTCTCTGTGGGCAGTGGGCACCAAAGCGTTTGGTTTGTATTAGATAGTAATGCATGATCTACAGAGGATCATTACCATTTATTTAGATTTAAGATTATGGAACGGTAATGAAGCCGGTGCCTTACGCAGTGCATTCTCCTCCTTGTGTCAGTGGATTACTGCTGCTCGCTGGCATCCGCTACACCGCTGACTGCATTCACAGAAACTGATGGAAGATAAGTACCACTGGGGTCTACTTTGTCTGACTTCTTACTAAGTAATCATCGGTCCTAGCAGCGCTAATGGGCTCTGTATTTTATATCCCAAGCTTCACCTATCACTCCATCAGATATCTTGAAAATCTCTGCTTGGTTTATTGGACAGTTTCCTTTTGTTGTGTTTGGTGAACACTCCTGCAGTGCCGTATTTGTGCAGAAAAATAGTTTAATCCTAACAATATGAAAGATATTGAGTTATACTTTTAAGATCTTGCCGAGAGAATGGAAAATATAATCTAACTGGATGCCATGGGCAACAGACTCTTCTTTCCTCTACTTGTTTTTAACCAGCCCCTTGATCCTGAAGATGACTAATCAGAATGAACACTCCCTCTTACATTAGAGCATTCTGTAGGGAATCTGAGGCCAGTGTCAATATGTCAGCATTTAAAGTAGTAATAAACTCTCAAACTTTGTTTTCAATAATTAATTCAGATCAAACAAATATACATTGCCCAGCAAAGTATTTCTTCTTTGTTTTGCCCAAGCACTTACAGTCATCATGTTTCCAAACAGCTCCAATTCTCCCAGCTCAGCTTCCCTGAACTTCCTGTTGAGTACAAGATACAAGACAGCACAGTCTCCAGCAGCTGTCCATCTACTAGCCTGGAGAAGGGAGGAAGGATGAGGGGAGAGAAAAAAGTAGAGGGGAATGGCTTGCATTGCTGTGTTTGTGGAGATACACACAGCTTACTAGCACATACAATGGTGGCTCTATAGGAACCTGGAAGGTAAGGTAGTCACCCTAAATCAGGGCTTGTGCTCAGAGAACCAGCAGATTCTACAGGAAGTTAAGAGTTTTAAATCAGCAGCAGCATCCATTGTAAGTGATTTCATCAGAATTTGAAATAGTTTAAAGAACTTTTGATTTAAATATCACTTTAAAGTTTATGTCAAGCCAAATGCATTTTTCCTAGTTTGGAATAGAATGGAGAAGGATTAAAACTCCTGTCAGGTTGTTACTGCTACCCAGGCCTCCATTAGGGAGATTTACCCTCAGTTCTGGCTGACAATGTTTGGTCTAGGTTTACATGCTACTGCCTATATTTTTTTGTAACAAAGTTTTTTATTAGTTTTTACCAAATTATAAACAAGGCACTTTACAGAGTATTTGAAATCATAAGGTGTTAGGCATACAACCATTCAAAGTTGTTAAAGTGTGAATGCAAATCCAAATCCAAATTCATCAGCCAAATATAATACAATAAAGGAAAGAAGAAAAAAAATTATATAAAGAAAACTCAAAAAAGGAGGTGCAGCAGATGGTTGGTTTCATTATTAAAACTGGTACAGGCTAGGAGTTCCAAGCTCAGGTCCCCACAGTGTCTATCCCTGCATCTCCTCATACGGCCAGCCCCGTCATAGGTATCGTAGGGACATCTAAATTAGGGTGCTGGAGTAATATCCAGGGTTTCCAGATATTTAGAAAATTAGTATGGCTATCAGTTAGGATGCTTGCAAACTGTTCATTCAACAGAATGTTGTCTATTCTCTGGGTAAATTCTCAGAAAGGGATAACTTGTTTCTTCCAGTTCCCGGCTATGGTTAACTTAGCAGCGATGAATAATTGATGTGCCAGGGAACTTTGGTTCCTAGTTAAGCCAGGCACTGATGCATGTAGTAGGGTTTGTGCCAGGTTTTTAGGAACACGCTTGCCTAACATTCGTGACAGCAAGTGGTGGATCCTAGTCCAAAAGCGGGAAGCAAAATGACAGGTCCACCATATGTGTAACATGTCCCCGGGAGATGAACACCCACGGAAACACTTAACAGATGAGGCGGGGAAAAATTTCGCTAGGCGGGTGGGGACTAGGTAACACCGGAATAGTACTTTATAGGCCACTTCCAGATTGGTAACACTAAGGGGGCATTTAGAGATATTTCCCCACACTGCGCCCCAGTCATCAATAGACCAGTTCAAGTGGAGATCCCTTGCCCATTTATTAGGATAAGAATGAAGGTCAAGGCTTGTCGGCGCATTCAGCCTAGAGTATAAGATTGAGACTAACTTAGGTTCAACCCGGGGGAATAAAGGCAGGCATGTTCAAAATAAGTAAGCGGGTTGTTCAAAGTTCTACCTTTCTGTAGATAAGATATAATCTTTCTGTAGATAAGATATAATAAACCGATATAATTCTGTATCAGGGATAGCTGCATGCGTCTTAAGGTAAGGTCATAAACTCTATGATATCCATGGATACTCCACCATTTAAATGTGCTTGTGTTATTGAATCCTGGAAGGAATAAAGGTTGAGAGAGGAGTGGAAGAAGGGGCAAATAAGGTGATATAAGGCCTGCCGAATATTTGAGACTGTCTCAAACTTTCAGGTTGTTTTTCACAAGAGGCCTTAGAGTGGACGGCCTGTCTTTGGGGGGTGCTACTGCCTATATTTAATAGTATATGACACAGATGAGTGAATAATAAAAAAATCAGCAGTTCCACTTTGAAGATCAGTCTTTTGGACCAATGATTTGAACATTGGCACAGAACTGTTAACTTTGAACACGTAAGGTGGTATTGGGCTTATTAGGGGGATACATCTTTGTGGTTAAGTTAGACGTATAAAAGGATCAAAGGTTGAACTTTAGTGGGCTTTGAGTCAGGAGTCAGAGAGAATAGTAAAGTTCTGGGTTAATGTTTAAAGCTCAACACCAAGGGGAAAAAAAAGGTAAAAGTTTTAGATAGCATGTTGAAGGGTTGGGGCCTCTGTGCACTTTTTATTGCTGTCTGTGTCTGCATTTTGGAGATTTCAGTTTATATTCTGTCTGACATAGCAGGAAAATCCTGTTACTTCCTATTTCATAGATGTCAGACAAAACACAAAGTAAGGAAACCCCCCCCCAGTAGAGACACAGACAGCAATGAAAACATATTTTCTAGCAATGCAGGAAAGGTTTTGAGTTTTGTTGTCTGGGCCTCCACGAGGGCCTTTACCCACATTTCCTGGCCAGGTGATGGGTGTCGGGTAAATAAAAAGAATATAAAATAAGGGGGTTATTCACTAGCTGAACAGCTCCAGTGGCCGAAGTGAGCCAAAGGATCAGCCGATGCTACGGCTAGATCCTTCAGCTTCCTTGTGAATAGCCTTCTAAATATTCATGGGCGCATAGACACCGTTTAGATCTGAAAGAAAAAAATCAAATCAATAAGGGCACAGACAGCATTTAAAAATGATATGGCCTGGGCTGGATTTACTCTCCCTGCTGCCCCAAGGCCAGGTTCCTCAATGCCCCCCCCCCCCTTCCTAATGGAGAATGGCAACCAGATGGCGGGGGCAGCAGGTTTAGTTTTAATGTAATTTTTATTGTTTCTTTATTTTTTCTTTTACTTTTTTATCACTTTTTATTTTAACTTTTGAAAGGACGGACCTGCAGGCGGCATACAAGTGATCTCTGCGACATCGCCAAGATCACTTGTAAACAAACAAGTGGCTTCCCCGCTCTACACTTAGCCCTGCTTGACCAAATGCTTGTTATATGTGTTGACAGTCCAGACCACGCTGTTGATCATTAGGCAGTAGTCTGAGACCCCTTCCATATTCAATTCTGTTCCTGGATAATATAGCACACATTATCACCTCTACAGTACAATAAGGAGAAATAACACTACATTCACATATAGACAGCAACCCAACATCTTGTGACTATTAGCTGCTGTTTCTAGGGTTCAGTGTCCAGTAACTCTTTCTCATCCAGCTCTATGGGAGTTGTGTACATAACACAGGACACAGCTGCTGTGACAGACACCCCCTGAAGCCCAAGAGGCATGTCAAAGCCAGTCTAAGTCCTCTTTCTTATGAGCCTCCTGCTTTTGTTTTTTTTAAATGCAGGATAAATAAATCTCGAAAGCATAAACATACTTATCCATATACTCATGTGCCCCCGCATCTAAATGTACCAAAGTTTACACACGTTTACATGCATATAGACATGTTCAGAGTATTTATTATGCCCATGGATGCACAGATTTCAATTTTTCGCTAATTCAAGTAACCTAAATACACCTAAACACAGATAAACATTTGCATTTAGAAATACTCCTACGAATGCATAACGCTCGGCGGGGTAAGTAAGACCTGCTCGAGACGCTGACTCGAGTATAAGCCGAGGGGGGCACTTTTCAGCAAAAAAAATGGGCTGAAAAACTCGGCTTATACTCGAGTATATACGGTATGTCCTTGTCTGTGTGAATAAGGCTTTAGCCTTTCAGTGGGTGTTGTGGGAAACTGACAGGGTTATTCACAAAAGGGTGAAGAGTTTGGAGAAGGGAACAATCTAGGCCAAAATAGCTGATTTGGAAAAATTCTCCAATTCAGCTCACTTTCCAGTTCAGCTATATGGTCCTAGATTGTTCACTTCTCCTGCCTTCTCCAAACTCTTCTCCCCTTTATGAATAACCCTGTGGGTGTCTGCAGACAGGAAGTGTGCCTGCTGCAATACCTTTCAATGATAATTTGAAGGTACACAGTGGGAAAATTACAGGGCAACGCAGTTTTCAAACAAGCATCAGAGGTAAAAGAAGTTGCAACATGTGAGGCCGGCGTTCCAATTTAAAAAAAAAAAGAAAAAACTGTGAGGTGGATGAGGGGGTGCAGTAAATATACGTTTTGAAACTTCTGTAAAAGCTTGGCTTTATCGGTAAATGTTTGTACTTATATAGCCAATGTGTTTCATGGTTCTTCTCCTTCAGTGCTAAAGATGGAATGTTATTCAGCTCATCATTTGGTGTGGAACAGGGGTGGGGTGTTTTGGGAGAAGTAGAGCTCATTCTTGATTCTGGTGAATGAGTTTGAGACTACTGTGCTCCTCATTCACTTTCACAAATGTCTTTTTTTGGTTTTGGTCACTGGTTTTTAGGACCCTGGTATTTTTTTTAATCTCAGGTCCCTTATTGAAAAGCCATGTTTAATATAAAAAATATATAAAATTTGTTTTAAATATTCTTTCAGTATTCTAGAAAACATGATAATTCCATCACATCAAGCGGGCCCTGATATTTTTTAGCATGGGTACATAGGACAGAACAAGTCTGCTATGTGTGTGCCTTGCTCATGGTATCTGTTATATTTTCCTTATTCTTCTCGTCTTCTTCTTCCCCCGCCTTCTTCTGTCTGTTGTGACGGTCATTACATGCCCTGTTGGGTTTTCTCCTTAACTCTCTTCACTTGCCCATGCTGTCAGCACTTTCAGTAGAACAAAACAAGACACATAAGGCCAGAGGACAACGATGTGTCTTGTTCTCAGTCTTTTTCACATCTTTTGAACCCACCCACAGAAAGAAATTCCAATACCATATACTAGCAAATCAGAGCAGGGTACGTGGCAGTAATGAAAACTATTAAAGCTGACCCACGGGATTACTTAAATGTCTCTTAATTTAATTTTAATGCTTTCCTTTTACAGCTTACTTACTTTAAAATTGCAGTATTTAATGAATACCATTCACAAGAGAAGAATAGAGGCTGCCATTGCCGAGCAATCCTTGTAAAAATGCTAGTTGCTTGGCTGCCAAGTTGGCTCACTTGCTTTTATTCTTTGACACACTGATCTGGAATAAGTATGCAGATCAAACCTTAATACTTTTCTCAAATTTCCCCCAACCTGCATACATATTCTGACTTAAAAATGGTAAAGGCAGTGGAACAAAACAGCAGCAAAGCTTTTGAACATTTTAGCTAATTGAACATTAACAAAAGGAGGTCAGCAGCATAGTCACATTTTGTTCATGATGGGTTAAGTAGAAAAGTAGAACTGTAGTTAGAGTATGGCCATCCAAATATTCCATATTGTTAGTAGTAAATAAACTTTAAAACAAGCTCTCTCTGACCTATGTAGCTGCAGCCACTATGGAGTAATTAATCCTCAAATTTTGCAGATGAAGCTTCCCAGATTTACTTTTACTCTCTCTCTGTAGCTCATCACCACCCTATAAAGCTGCATGATCACTTGTA
>NW_017306502.1:1352280-1414792 GCF_000935625.1 Nanorana parkeri
CTTCTTTTTTTTCAATCACCTCTGCAAAGCCTGAACCTGGAAGGGTTCTACTCTGGTCCTGCTTGGCTGAGTGCACAGGAGGCATCGGGGTGGGGAATCAAGAGAAAACAGTAGAAGCCAGCCAAACTGACAGATATATATTAGAGGTGCACCAAAATGGAAATTTCAATTCCCTTTTAAAATAGAAAAAGAGATTGAGGACACAGAGTCCTCAATCTCTTTTTCTGCCCCAGTTATAAATGAACAGGAATCCTCTATACCGTTTGTTCCTGTTTATTCATAACTTGGAGATAGTATGTTTACTATAACCACAATCATGAATGAACAGGAGGAGATGTAGATCACTCCCATTCATTCATAATTGCGGATATAGTAACCATACTATGTCCTTAATTATGTAAAAAACTCTCAGCGATCACTGATCGCTGAGTGTTTGCATTGCTTCTCCTTTCTGACAGCTGTCACAGGAGGCTGAGCGAGCAGTGCGGGGAGGAGAGCTCAGCCTCCTGTGACAGCGCAGGCTGTCTTCGCCCACACACCGCTCTGCCGGACTGTGATAGGAGGCTGAGCGGTGTGGGAGGAGAGACGCCGGCCACTCGCTATCCTCCGGCAGTGCTAAGCCGCCTGTGACACTTTCTCTCCTCCCCGCTGGGACACAGAGCAGCGCCCAGCGGGTAGGAAAGAAAGCAGGGATGCGCCAATGTATCGGCACGAAAATGATACTTTTGGCATTTAGCCAAAAGTGCAATTTTCGACCGATATATCGGTGCATCCCTAATATATATATATATATATTATATATATTTACATATATATGAAGCTATTTGCTGTCGTGTCATTTCACTAGTTTGTTGAGGGTGTGCTTTTGTTTTAATCTCTTTAATACCCCTTGCTAATTCAACTTCTTTACAACCTTTGTAAAAAAAAAAAATCACAAGTCTCTATTAGTACAGGTCTCAAACAGTAATATCAAAATTATTCTCAGATCTCAAAGGAGTATCACATTCCCACATTTGAATCATTGCCATAAGTGTGACATACACACATAAACAATGCTTCATTACCTGAAGACTGCAGTGTGATTTGCTTGTAAATTTTGTAATGCCAAAAAGAAAAGATCCAATTTACACCCTCAGACACTGTTTGCAAACTGTATTTGAAAAAAACTGTGATGATTCTGTGTGCACATTAAAACAATTATTTTTTTCTGTACTTTCTCAAAATAGGGAAAGCGCTAAGGATGTCACATGATGGTAGCAAAAGTCTAAAACAGCCATTGTCAACCAGAGGTTGCTAGGGGTTCTCTGAGCTGTGACTGATTGACCTCCCATCTGATAGCACACAGTTTGAGGGCCAGCACCACTTGGCAAAACCAGTAGCATGACACAAATGATCTTTTAAGCTGACTGAAAGGGTGGCATTCTGACCACCACTGTAAAGGTTGCATTCTTTCTACTGACCACCAATATAAGGGCAATTTTTCCATTGACACCTGATAAAAAGTGCCTCTCATAACCTAAAAATTATTTTAGGGGTTTCTCTGGGGTAAAAAAAAAAAGGCTGGTCTAAAAAGACAGTGGTACAGCTAGCAAAACTGGGCTCTAGTATAGGATGAGTCAAACCCATGAGCTACAGTTCTTTGCCAACTGCTCTAGACTTAAGATCCCCTGCCCCTAATTCCCGCTGCAGTAAAAACAACTGCACCCCACTTCTTTGTGTCCCCAAATCCTTAACTCCCATATCGATCCTCTGCATCTACTCCCCTACTCAATTTCCTATAATCCGTGCCACCTAGCCCAGTCCATATCCCTTTACGCTGATGTCCTGTCCCTAAGCTACAGTTGAAGGATCAACTAACAGATAATTATTATAGTTATGATGAGGTGAAACAAAAGGGAATTACAAGTAAATTCATTATAGCAAGTAGTTTCTAAAAGTAGAAAGCAATTATGTATCTCCACTTCTCTTGATCCAAATTGCTTGCTTTCCAGGCGGTGCTGAATGCCCCTGTATGTGTAAAACATACAGTTGTTATTATACTTGAAGTTACCAATTACAGAACTATTCTTTTATTCTTTTGTGGGAACCTGAGGGAGGTGAATGATTTATTAAGTGGCTTCTTCCCTCAAAAGCACAGACTTGGTTGCTGTTGCAACCACTTCTGTTGTTCCTGCTCCACTGAGGCTGATTTATAACTGAGCAAAGGTCAAAATAACAGTGCTGCCCTTAGCAGCCATTATGCTGTTCATGTCGGTTTCCAATCATGTATTATTATTACTATTCTAGGTATTTATATGGCGCTTACAATTTACCCAGCTTTTACATTCAGTACATGCACATCAGTCCCTGCCCTCGAGGAGCTTACAATCTAAGGTCCCTATCTCGCATACATACACACATACTAGGGCTAATTTAGACAGGAGCCAATTAACTTACCAGCATGTCTTTAGAGTGTGGGGGGAAACCAGAGTACCCGGAGGAAACCCACACAACGGCAGGGAGAACATGCAAACTCCATGCAGTTAGTGTCATTAAAATGAGAGCTAGATTTTGATTGGTTTATGCTGTTTATGGATGAAGGGTGGTGCATCCCCAGGATCAGCCAAATAACACAAGAGTCAAACCGGACTGGTGACTAAAAGTTCATGCTTTACGTGGCAACTGCCACTTTGTCAGGGGTAACAGCAAATGCTACTAAAAGCAGCGTTTGTTGCATAACCCATGGATTCCTTGGCAGCAGTCCCACTGGACCTTTGGAATCATTTGGATGATCCCGGGGAGGCACCAACTTTCATCCTTGCACAGGTAAAACCAGTATACTTTGCATAGGATTAAGGGTACATACAGTATCCTTTCAGTTATCCTTCAGCAAGGATGTAGCTATTATTTATGCATAGATATTGCACATATAGCCCCCTCACCCTAAGTGGAGTGGCTCTTTAAATTCATTGTTGCTGGAACTGTTATCAGTCTGGCTGATTTGTAGTATGTGATCATTTGCCTGTAGTGGGGTGTGACCCTGCTACAGAGTGGGGCATCCAATGGGAGCGCACTGGGGGTGTTTATGTCTCTTCAGCCAATTACTAGGAGTTAAATGGCCAATGGTGCATGCTGGGGAAATGCATAAATGCTTGAGGAATTGACATGTGCTCAAGGCAGTTCATCCCCGGGCCTAGCCTGGGGTAGGATGTACACAACGTTGGTGGCCAGATATGGACCTACGAGGGGTCTGGAATTACCTGGGAAGGAGAACCTTTGTCTTCTAGAGATGCCAGGAAGGCCAGGAAGGGATTGGTGAGTCTGGATACTTTTTTTTGCTCATGGATGTCTGTAGCCCTATACCTTCTCTCCCAGTTTTGGCTGTTATACAATAAAGCATTGAAAAAGCATTAAAAGTGACAGGCGCCCAATTTTCTGATAACATCTCACAACCTGGCTAAGGATCCATCCTTGAGAGTGAAATGTCAGCCCTCCTTGCCTTTGGGGTTCAACGGGGTGCTACACACATTATTATTATTATTATTATTATTGTTGTAATACAGGATTTATATAGTGCCAACAGCTTGCACAGAGCTTTACAATATAAAGACAGTACATTTGCTATACAATTCAAGACAAGATGGTTAGGAGGGCCCTCTCCATGAAAGCCTACAGTCTAAAATATCACCCTATAATATTTATCTAACCTTTCTGTACAATTTTTGGGGGGTTTAGTTTTGGTACACTTGTGACTTTGATTACACAGGCTGAGCTGGGTCAGACAGCAAAATACACTTTATGAGCCCTTTGCTATTAGATTGTGTGGTGGTTTAATTGTGGTGTAATGACTATTGGGGTTTTAATGTTTTTACCTTATGTTGCATGTATTACCTAATCAGGGGATACCCTTTTTCAGGGGATTTTGTAAGGGGGGTACATGTTTGTGTATTTTAAATCTCTGTAATATTTTGTATTTATTAATACAATTTCTGATTATTTAGTTATTGTTTTTTTTATTCAGTGGTCAATAAAGGGTGGTGTGGTGTTCTTGGTAGGCATGGCTTCAGTGTATACTGACCACCAATGTCAGGGGCATTCTCTTCAATGACCCCCCAATGTAGTAGGTCATCTACTAAGTCTTCTGGTATTTCAGCCACCTAGGGTTCCCTCCACATCACAGGTCACGGCCAAGGCATACAAGTTGTCAGTTCAAAATGCAACACTTAGCAGGATACCAAGCAAATTTCACATGAGGTAAAGCACCAGCCTTATGCAAAATGAGATTGGCACCTTGACAGTTCTGGATGCATTTTTATAAATATCTTGTACATCCAAACAGTAAAAGTGTCTTATTTTGGCATGTCATACAGTCAGTGAGTACATGCTGACAGGTCAGATCAGCAGGCTATGGGGAGCAAATGACAGCTGTTCTAGACACAGCACTACATTAAAGCTTTTCTTATCTGCTTCCTACTATGTATAATTTGCTCCTCTGGGATTCAAATAAATCCTACAGGAAGATATTGTACCGTGAAAAGATCACAGAGCAGGTAACTTCAATAACTGTACAAAAAGGTGCCTACAGACTTTAGAGATGTCTGGTTGCGTGTGCACAATCTGGCCTTCAAATGATCGTTCTATCGTACAAAAGTGTAAGTATGCATGGGGCATATTTGTGCATATTAAGATACAAAGGTGAACTCTGCATAGGATTGGTGTCTTAGGTGGAAAACTATGACGATCAGCCAGGATGAATCCACAACTGTTTCTCCCAGTAGTCTCAGACAGAGGGCATTGGGGGTAAAGTTCCCAGATCAGACTGTAAACTGATGGATCAGGCAAACATTTTCTAACATCTGTAGGCACCTTTAGTCATGATATCATTTACAGTGTTTATCATTTGGGAACCTATTGTGAACACTAAAGAGAACCAGTCACAATCAGACATATGCATGAATCTGAATATTCAATTATAAATTATTAAAACTGAGTGGGCTTACCTATAAAAAATTGATGTCTTCAGTTTGAGAGCCAGAGATCAGAAGTAAAGTCTTGCAATTGCCGCCATGTGTGATGTCTCACATACTGTCTCCCAGATCCTGAAAGTGTAGAACAGTGGCAAATGGTAAAGCCCAGTAGTTGGGAGAGACGTAAACAACTGCAGGGCTTTGCTAACTGATTTCTATGTGTCTGCTAATTTCAGAAACTGGGAAACAGTGACCGTAATTTCCTAAAGAAGTTAATTTTTAAAGTGAATTTTAACCTATTAAATGAATAAGGGTGAAGCAAAGTAAAAATATACTATGCAAAAAATACTCACTCAAGTGCAAGCAAATTTTTTTTTTAAAAACAGGACTTTTGATTGCACATGATTGGATGATTGAACTTCACCTCATTGAATAAACTAAGTGAGAAATTACTTTGCAAAATGAAAATTCACTTTGAGGCCCCATTCACACCAGGGCGGTTGCAGATCAGCCTGGTTTCCGCACGGATTTTAAAAGGGAGCTTTTTCTGCACTTTTAATTGCGTTTCAGCGCTGAAACACAATGACCAACGCTTAAAACCACGCTTAGCAGAGTGGTTCCATTGAAAGCTGTATGGAAACAGCGCGTCAAAAAAGGGTCAGGGAGCGATTTGGGCGGGAGGCGGTTCGGATCGCACGGAGCCACGCGGTTGCATGAATGGTCCCCCCTGGTGTAAACGGGGCCTGAATGTGAACATGCTCTGCTCCTTATCAACCCCAGTGTTTGAGGTAAGGCAGTTAACAGGGCAGCAGATGTCTTACTTGCAGGTGACCTCTAATGTCTGATGCTCTAGCTGAAGAGTGAGACTAGAACAATATAAAACAAAATAATATAGATATTTAATTGGTAACAGTTATAATAATGTAAGACCGAAAGCTTGGAACTTTTCTTTAAGCCCACTCGTGAGAGATTCCCTTTGAAGCCCAGCATTTTAAGCTTTTTTTCTTTTTACTTATCTTTTATTTTTTAGGTCTTTTGATTGATCATGTGACCTGCTGGGTCTTCCCTTTGGTTTTCTCCAGGGAAGGGGCGGTCCAGGTTATGCACAGAGCAGCATTGACGTGACTACATCAGCACCACTCTACATCAATACACTTTGAGTCCAGGGGGAGGGTCATGACACACTGTACTCAGTCTTTCCCTCTTCTGCGTAAGAAGCGCATTGTATTTGCAACATACTTCGGTGCCGGGATGAGTAAACTCCCATGTGCATATGCTAAAGTTAAATCATTCCAGCTAGGCCAATCAAGATAGCCGAAGATCCTGAGCCTAAAAAAGACAGAGCGACCGAGAAGACTGAGAGCAGCCAATGAAATTATGCCATTTGGGTGTTGCTATCTATCAACCTGGCTGTTGAAAGATCAGAGCAGGTAAAGCTAAGGTTTTTTTTCCTGGTCCAGAAATTTTTTAGTTAGAACATGCTGAGTAGGATATGTAGGCACATGTACCTGGCAGGCCTTGCAGAGAATAGGAGCATTATACTATTATTATTACAGGCATTTATATATCACTGCATCGCTTTACATATTGCACATTCACATTAGTCCCTGCCCTCAAGGAATTTATCATTTAAGGTCCCTATCTTACATGCATACATATATATTTGGGGGGGGGGGGGTTTGGGGCATGAAGAGTTACAAGGCCCCCTGAAAAACCTGCACCCTCTGACAATTTAGACAGGAGACAATAAACCTACCAGCATTTTGTTCGAGTGTGGGAACAAACTGGAGAACCTGGAGAAAGCCCACAGAAGCACGGGGAAAACATGCAAACATTAACCACTAAACTATCTCAGAAACGGCTGTATTTTGTTTTGTAATTTTACATTGGGGTTATGTTATTTGGCCACTTTAGACTCAAATAGTGCAAAGTGACTTGTTTTATCACTTCCTTTTTTAAACCCTTTTTTAAAGCCTTCTGAATCATAACAGTTACATTTTCCATGTAACAGTTACATGGACGTATCAAGCTGAATCTGCCTCGTAGCAAAGCAAGTGTTAAAATATAATTTTAATAGGAATTTCTGCTGAGAACAACTGCCACTTTATAAGTACAGTATGTTTGAGAGTATTTGATTCATAACCCACTTGGGACTGTATCTTTAAATATAGCTACGGGAAGACAATAGCAGAATAGTATTCAGCCTGAGGAATTTCCCTGCTAGGACCAACCATTTTCAGAGAATTGGTATATATCCAGAGCCCTCAAATTAACAATAGAAGACGCACTGTGGTGATTGCAGTTTACGATTGGCACATTTCAGCTGACAAACAGCATTTCACAAAAGCAGCCAAGTGTGCAGTAATGAGTGGCTCTGTGAAATATAGCATGTTATACTGAGCTGTGTATATTTAACCAATCACTGTGTGTATCATGCTGCAAACGCCTTAGGTGAGTTGTGCCTTTTTGTCATGAAGAACCCTTTCAAATATTAAATAAAACTTCAATGCAACTAGGCACTTTTTAGGTGGTTGTATGACCTGTCATTGTTTGTTTGTTTTTGTTTTTTTTTAGAAAAAAAAAACGTTTTTTAATGGAAAACTCAGGTGCTATAAATAATAGTGCTATAAATAATATATATATATATATATATATATTTACTACATTATTTTCCAGTAAAAAAGTACATGTACAATTCAAACATTCAATTTAGTATATGATATGGCCTGTTTAATTCTCATTGACTACATAGCATTACAATCATTTAAACAATGTTATACTGCTATGTAAGCACTTTTTCCCATTAATTTTATTTATTGGAAAGTAACAAGATTGATCTGTATCCAAAAAGCCTATAAGAATATGCAAAGCTGGACCTGCCAGTAATTCGCGCAACAATACTCTACCATATAGCATTAGGATAGCATTAGGGTGGCATGCATTTTACAGCATGTTGTCAGGCATTTTAGAGTGCATTACACTGGACTATGTATTGCGTGTCAACATGCATTTTGGCGAGTTTCCATTGGGTTTACCAGAAAACATACAGGGGTAATTTAGGGAGCATTGGCTACCTGGCTCCTAGAATTTGTCCAGGTCTGGCATAATGCAAAAACCAAAAGGTGCATTTCCGGCCTTACCTGCATTACTATACAGATAAGGCAACCACGTTAAAACCCAACTGAACCCTCTTAAAAGGGATATTAAAGTCAAAAGGTTTTTAAGCTATTTCAATGGCTGATGAAATCACTTACAATGAATGCCACTCCTTGAGGTTTAAAAGTTTACCGGTGTGCGCAAGCGCCCACTGCCCGTTCTGCATTGCGGTCATTGGAAGCCCGCCCCTCAGTGGGGCAGGCTTTCGATGATAGCAAGTACGATCTGCCCGTCCAAGGTGGGCAGATCGTATAAGCTTTCAATAAGCATACGACCATCGCAAGACAAAAGTCTTGCGATGGTCGTAAGGTGTATGGGCACCTTAAATAAAATCATATTAATTATTTCCTGCATTGCTTACTGTGTTTGCAATTTCTTTTTTATGCTGTTAAATACTCTCAAGGCTTTCATAATCAGTTGATCAAGTGAGGGTTGTATCGGCAATTGTCTCAGTGGTAGTGAAGTTAAGATAGTAGTTGAAAGCAATAACTGGATCTCTAACTGTGCAAACGTATAGCAGAAATATTTCTTGCGCCCAGGCAAATTAGGCCCAACTGGGCCTTCCAGGACCTGAATTTTGTAGGGAGATGGAGCAATATTTTTTATTGTTTCCGGTGTAAGAGATGGAGCAATATTTTTTTATTGTTTCCTGTGTAAGAGATGTCATTGCATTAATTTCTTTTAGATTTCTCAAGAGACGTTTTCACAGATTTGTCAACCGCGATCGTGCGCGATTGCAGGGACGGTATTGCGGCGGGAAACCACGCAATCGGATTGGCGCAACTGGGGTACCATTAGAAAATAAGCACAATTGGCGGTGGTATGTGATTCCATGACCACACAGTCACGGATCGCCCTAGTGTGAACCTAGCCTAAAACCAGGAATGTATGGCAGGGTGACAAATGACTGGCACATAAATATAACTGGTTTTCAGCACCAAGTTTGGTCAGATGCCTTGACCTTGCTATCAGAGGAGGACTTGGCCAGGGTGCTGGAAGGCATATGCCCCAGGGCCCAATAAAAATAAGCTATACTGGGCTGCTGCCCTGGATAGAGATAATCCCCATCGATGGAGATCTTGTTCAGAGTAAAGCCGGGATATACACGATTGTATATTTTTTTTATTCAACCTGCGTGCTGAACAAAAAAAATAGAACAGATGCTTTAATTAACGCTTACAGCTGATTGGCTGCTTGCTCCATTCGGCTGAGCATTTTCCAACCCGCTCCTTCGGTTGATCGAGGGATACAGGGCAGAAGGGTGCCACTGTTGGACGAAATGCACTGCATGTATAGCCGGCTTAAGACTCACAATTATTGATAGCTGCTAAGCATTATATAGCTATATGCACATCATTCGATCACAGCATCTGATAAAGGAAAGGCTTCGAGCAGCTTGGAGCCTTTTCAGATGTTACATGACTAACATACAGAGAGCTGCAAAGGAAGTCAGTGCTTCTGTAAAGGAAGCAGGAAGCTAATAATGCTAAGAATTTGACTGCATGCCCTGTTCTGATAGTGATCTGAATAGGAGAGCAGGTTTAATCCATATACAGTGAGTATAGAAGAGAATCACCCCCCTTTAAAATAATCACATTTTGTTGCTTTGCAGCCTGAAATTAAGACAGACAGAGTTTTTGTTTTATCCAGCTGTATTTACTCAGTGCAACTTAGAAAATCAAAGTGAAAGATATAACACCAAGATGTCAGAACAAAAAAAAAACAAATTCAAAAATAGAATCCCTGTTGGAAAGAGTTGGAAAAAGGATCACCCCCTCCTAAAAATGACTTGTAAACTCAATCAGGTGTAGCTAATCACCTTCTCAATGGCACACAAAGCCATTTGACTTTCAACTGTGATCAGCTGTGGTCACTTTGATTAGCTCAGCATGAAAAGAGCTTTCCTGGAGCATTTCAGCCCCTGGTAGTGCAACTAAAGCAAACAATCAACTATGGGTGGCAAGGCACTGTCAAAAGGTCTCCGGGATAAAGTTGTGGACAGGCACAGGTAAGGAGATGGATACAAACAAAAATCAAAAGCTTTATCAATGCCTAGAAGCACAGTGAGTCTATTATTAAGAAGTGGAATGTATTTGGTACAACCCTTCCTGGATCAGGACGTTGCTCCAAACTGGATGAAAAAGCCAGTGGGAAACTGGTCAGAGAGGCTACTAAGAGGCCTACAGCAACTCTGAAGCAGTTGCAGGAATTTATGACATAGAGTGGTCATTGTGTGCATGTGACAACAATATCACAAATTCTCCACCTTCTATCCCTGGCCCACCCCTTTAACTCATTGGAATTCCGTTCTTTCAATTATGGAGGCTCAGCATCATATAAGGGTATTACCTAGGGCGGTCTACATGCAAAGGCAGCCTGACCACGAACACCCATGCCTCCAGATTGACACCTGCCCTTAATGGTATTTTGATATGTGCATAACCCCTCCCAAGAGCCAGCTGTACAAGCTGTACAGAGGCAGGGTGCTGTGATGTTTTTAGGGAGTTATGTATGGGCAGCACAGTGGGCTAGTGGTTTAGCACTTCTGCCTTGCAGCCTGGTTTCAATCCCAGCCAGGTCACTATCTTCAAAGCAGTTTGTGTGTTCTCCCTATTCATGTGTGGGTTTCTTCCCACACTCCAAAGACATGCTGGTAAGTTACTTGGCTCCAATATAAATTGGCCCTATATGCATGTGAGATAGGGACCTTAGATTGTAAGCTCCTTGAGGGCAGGGACTGATGTAAAGCGCTGTGTAAATCGTAGGTGCTATATAAATTTCTGTAATAATACAGCACCCTGCTAGCACATTTTACCTGCCATGATCTACCTATATTGTTTACAGAAGCACTGAGAAACAGTGATGGTATCACTGGGTCTAAAAAAGGATTTGTAATTATAAAGGAACGGTTTTATAAAAAAAAATAATAATTAGTATGTGAAAGGTGACCAAGTAAGGCAAAACATAAACAGATTAAACTTCTGCATAGGTGCCCTCCTTAGTGTCATACTTTTGCCATTAAATAAGTGACCAAACGTAAAAATATGCTGTGCCCATGTGTTAAACAAAACTGAATGACAAGATAAGGATTCTTTGTGTTTTTTATATGGTATTTTATTTAGTATTTTATGTAAATGAATCCATGTAATTTATACAATCAGCAGTCTTCTGGTTCAAGCACATAATGGACTTCATTGTTTATAAATGTTAATTTACAATACCTTTTTTATTTGCATATGCCTCAAGCGTATATAAGAAAAGGTATGTCATAATAAACCATGTACCTTAAGACAACACCCATTTTTCCTTTTTTGCCATACACACCATTCACTGATGAACCATGGTTGACTTTGCCTGGTGCACAGGAAAAAGTCCCTACCATGGAAGGTCAGCTGGTTGTACGGCATATAATAAATTGAAAAACATATATTAGGGATTCTAGGTATTATTTTTTAATTCCTCTGTTAGCCTATGCTTGTCATAATAAGAGCATATAGAAAATAGGCATTTATTTACAAACTGTTCCAGTTTTACTAGTATTCTGATTTAACCTAAAGCCGCTCTATTTTTACTTTGCACGTACATTATATTAATCCGTAATTTTAGATGTTCCAGCAAATGAAACTTCCAAACGTAGATGAATGGAGGAGCTAGTCAGTTCTTCCTTGGATTAGAGATTGAGACAGTAACTGTGTCAGATCAGATGAATAAGAGAGCGTTCTTACTGAATGGGAAATCCAGAGAGTAATTGCATTCCGCACTTCTATCTCACTTGCTCGTTACTCATCATTCATTGCCAATAACCTTGGGTTATAGCTGCAGATGCCAGGACTCCAGCACACAGTTTCACGAGCCAGATATCGAATGCCTATTCAATGTGTGAGAATAGGTTAAACTACAAGGTCTGGTTTCACTTATGACCTTGCTTGGACGCGGGCGATTCTGCCATGGAAATCGCTGGTGGATAACGCAGTAGACTAGATTTAGTTGCTGATCTTAAAATGCATCCACCCGCCGTGCTAAGATTTTCCTGCATAGTTAACACGGAGATCCGCACTGTGTAATGCTATTCCGTGACTTAAGGAACCATTAACAGAGAACGCAGTACTTTGCCAGGCAGCATCGTCCAGTTTTGACGGGGTTAATGAAAATTCCGCTCTCCTGCATTAAGCACAGATTCTCTTATCTAATTTTAATGGCATTTCCCCAGTGAGCACTACTAATTTCTAATGGCGATAGGGAGATTGAGCTTATAATTCAAGACATTATCTAGGACTGAATACTGCTCCAGTTTTATTTATTTTTATTCCATTTATTTATTTATTTACCTGCTCCTGCAAGTGCAGCTCACCGAGTTTAATAAGCAGCTATCAGGAGAAGCAAAAACCACCAATGGCTCAGAGGAGAAGGAAAACATGATAATATTGACACACTCCAGGCCGGTCCTCCATCAGCATCCACATTTGGTAAAAATGCCATCAATCCAGGCTGATTTCAAATTCCGAGAAAAGAAGGAAGCTTATATTGATAAGATGCAAGCTAGAATGCAGCCAGGGAAACGCTAGGAAAAAAAGCCTCTGATGCCTCATTCCTCACAAATCTCTAGCTTGTAAGACTGTTAAATATCAGCACTGAGGAAACTGAGATACATAAGTATTAGATTAGCTCCAAAATACATTTACATTATATTAAGGGAAAGGGGGTCTGTCTGTCATGAGCAAAGTTGGCCTGGTGGAAGGATATTATTTTTGCATAGAAAATATTTTCAGTCCTGGGTTCTCCACGACTGTGCGGCGCATAGATTACTGACAGAATTTGGAAGATAATCGTATCGTATTGCTAAAGCCCAACTCCAGCCAAAACTTTTTTGGGAAGAGTTAGAACCTCTGCTGGGTATTTACTGCAGTTTGTGGGCCCATTGTGGAGTAACCCGTCACTTCTTGTCCATGTTACACCAGGACAAGAAATGAGGGGTATGCAGGTCACTCACTAAAAACCTCACAGATGTTCTAAACCTTTCCCACTCTACTTGCTCTCTTTTGCACTCTACTTTTTGGTGCTTTCTGTCTCCCGATTGGAGGATTTCTCATTTCTTCCTGTTCCTGACACTCTGTCACCAGTGCAGAAAGTTAGGGGACGCAGGGAAAAATAAGGATATGATAGAGGTAATAACGCTTTCTTACTCTGTCCAAAACATATTGCTGAGATTGCTTTTAAGCATCACAAACATCAGCAGACAACTTGGATTGAACTCTTTCAGGAAAAAAGGAATCAGCTGGGTGTCCTACTAAATTCACCAGGATAGGTGGGGGTGTCTACTTGGCGTTCAGGCTTGTAGGATTCAGGGGGGAAAATACTTGAATTACAGGTTGTACCCCTGTATGTTATAGTCCTTGGGGAAGTTGTCTAAATTATTTTTTAATGATTCAATACTCTTAGCTTATACCACTGCTTGTGGAAGAGAGTTCCAAAATGTTACTGCTCAAACTGAAAAGAAGCCGCTACGCCCTTTGTGGATAAATCTTTTCTCCATAAATTTTCGGTGGTGGCCCCTAGTTTTTTTTTTAGGGAGTTTACAGTAAAAAGTTTATTGCTGATGTTGCCATTACCACTAAACATTTTGTGCATCAAAATCATGCCCCCTCTTAATCCCCTCACTTCCAGCGTGCGTGAACAAGTTTAAATTTAGCAACCTTGCCTCCTAGCTTTGGTCCTCCAGCCACTAATTAGTTTTGTTTCCCTTCTCTGAACGCTCTCCAGCTCAAGGAATTCTTTCTGTGGATTGGTGACCAAAATTGAACTCAAGATGAGGCCGAACCAGTGATCTATAAAGTCACAAAATTATTGCTTTGTCTCTAGAATACATTCCCTTTTAATGCATGACAGTACTTTGCTAGCTTTGTTTGCTGCAGCCTGGCATTTCATGCTATTCAATCTGTAGTCAACTGACCCCCAAATCTTTTTCCATTTCTGACTACCCTAGTGGAGTTCCCATTAATGTATATTCCGCTTTACTTTACATTTTTCAACATTAAACCTCACCTGCCATGTAGTTGCCCACTTCCCTATTTTATCCAGGTCCTCCTGTAATGTTATAATGTCTAAGCTTGTGTCTATTACCCTCCCAATTTTAGTATCATCTGCAAACGCAGAAACATGGCTATTAACACCTTCCCTGATATTATTAATAAAGAGGTTAAACAGTATGGGGCCTAGCACAGAAACCTGGGGCATGCCACTCTCGACCTTAGACAAACTTGAAGAAGAGCCATTTATCAATACTCTCTGGACACGTTCCTGTAGCCAGTTTTCCATCCATATACACCCCATTTTATCTACACCCATAGATTGCCACTTGTATATTAAGCGTGGTACCATGTCAAATGCTTTGGCAAAATCCAGGTACAACACATCCACCAGGCTTCCTCCATCCAGATCTCTACTCAGCTAATTGTAGAATGTTAGTAGGTTGGTCTGACAAGAACAGTCCTTCATAAATCCGTGCTGATTATCACTTAATTATACCATTGCCATGAACAAAATCCACTAAATAGTCCTTTATCATTCCTTCAACAAAATCCACTAAATAGTCCTTTATCATTCCCTCAAACAGTTTGCATACTATTGATGTTAGACTGACAGGTCTGTAGTTCCTTATTGGTACTATCGTGGCTTTACGCCAATCACTTGGTACCCTTCTAGTCAGTATGGAGTCCTTGAAAATGAGGAATAATGGTTTCGCTATAACCTGGCTGAGCTCTTTCAGTACCCTAGGGTGCAGGTTATCTGGTCCCAATGATTTATTCACATTAAGTTTTTTTAGTTTTTGTTGAACCCCAGCTACCATCAACCACTGCAGTATATTACGTACTAAGCTACTCACATTTTTATTATATCCATTAAACCTGTCTTTTTCTTGAGTGTATACTGAGGAGAAAAAGGAATTTAATACCTTAGCCTTCTCCCTGTGGTTTGTGGTTAATCTCTCATTCTCATCTTTTATTGTGCCTACCTGCTCTTTTCTTACCTTTTTGTTATTTATATATTGGGGAAAAAAATTGAGGTTCTTCTTACAGACAAAATGTTTTTTGTAATCTATTTTAGCTGCCCGGATTGCACTTTTACATCCCTTTTTGCATTGTCTGGAATGCCAATGCAGTCCCCTCCATCTTATATTTTTAAATGCTATCTTCTTTCTTTGATATGTTACCGTTTTATTTAGCCATGCAGGTTTAGCTCTCGATCTTTTATTTTTGTTGCCCAATGTTAAGCACCTGCCAATTGCATTGCACAATGTATTCTTAAAACAATCCCACTTCTCATCAGTGTTCATTGTTAGAAATAATCTGTCCCATTTAGTGTCATACACTAGATGACACAGCTTCTCAAAGTTTGCCTTTTTGAAATTTAGCGTTCTTGTCAAACCAACATATTTCTCATTTCCATACCCAACGTTAACAGTAATCACACTGTGATCACTATTACCCAATGTATCCCTAATCAATATTTCTGCAAGTAGGTCCAGATTTAATAATATTAATAGATCTAGAAATGCGTTCTTCCTGGTTGGGACATCAACCATCTGATCAATTAAATGGTCCCGCAACAGGTTTGGGAAACTGCCAGCCTTTGTTGATCGAGCGGTTCCATTTGGCCAATCAATGTCTGGATCATTGAAATCATCCATTATAACAACATTTCACTGCCTTACAGCTATTTCTATTTGGGAAAGTAGGTGAGCCTCCTCCCCTTATGTCCGGGGGTTTATAACACACACCCACAATTACCCACAACAGCAACTCTCTGTCGTGAGGTCATGTCCTATGTACACAGTTAGATTATTTATCACACACATGCATTCCTCTCCCCCCTTCTACCAAACCTGTCCCTCCTGAACAGGTTGTACCCTTGTACATTAGTTGCCCAGTCATGCGAGTTATCTAGCCAAGTTTTTTTTTTTCCACGTTGTTTATGCTCCGCACTGTTGCCAGTTGATTCAGTAGATCCATAATCTGGGCTTCTAAACAAACAACTAGCTCACATCTAGCGCAACAGTATTCGCCCTCTAACGCATGTTCAAAAACCGCCCCGCAGCTAGTGACCCTAAAGAAAATAAAAGCCAGTGTTGCAAGACCATAGTGCAAACCATAAAGTTACTGCAATGACTCAAGTAGTGCACATAAAAAGAACAGGGTAATAGGGGGAGGGGCAACTACTTTTTATTGTGGCAGTTTAGAAAAACAGGTCTTGAGCAGGCAGCTGATTAGACTAGTAGTTACGCAAACATAAATGTGTGATTCAACAGAACATAAGTCCAAAAAAAGATGGATCAGCACATTGGTCTGGATAGCTGAAAAAGTCACTATTTTACTATTTACAACATTTCTGCAAAAGTGTTAAAAAAAATCAGTCCATATTAAAGATGTGTTTCCACCTAAAAAGGTCCTGTTCACATGGGGGGTTTAACCTATCATGTAGCCTTGAAGGTCTTAATATAACCATGACTGTGTCTTTTTACTGCAAGCAGACCTTAGACTGAACTCACTGCAAGCCAGGACTGACCACAAGCTCTGGTGTAGCTCAGCTGTTATTGAGGACACGACATTGTGATCTAGTTTTGGCTGGCTGACAGTGCTAAGGCCAGGCTCGTAATAAGGTATTACAGAGTATGACTTCCTGCCAGGGGGGCTTTAGCTGTATCTTGGAGTATTTAGTCTAGTTTTATTCTCAGTGAATCTGTACCCTGGTATTGCCTACAGAGAAATGAAGACGCTAAGGGTTGCCATAGCTGACCACTGTTAAATGGGTTGGTCAGGGATTTGTGAAGATGTGCGTTGAGGGAAGGGTCATTTTGCACTGATATTTTTGTGATTCAATTTATAGATCGCATCAGCTTTTTTTAAAATAGTAAAAACATTTTTCTAGTTGAACTGCCGAAATGATCTCCAATATCTCCAAAGCTCACAAGCAGCTATCATGACTTTCTCATGTACGTTTACACTGAACTCAGGGCTGGATTTCAGCACTGCCTACAAAGGCCAAGGCCAAAGGTGGCAGGGATACAAGGTCATAGCAATGACACAGAGCTTTTAACAAACATGTTTCTGTATAATAAAAGGTTGTGATTGCCACTCTGCCTTCTAGAGTAGTCCTCATGGTCCTCATTGTAGCTGTTCCTGCACATTCTGCACGTGTTGTACTTTTAGTTTACCTACACTGGGTCTTTGCATCTAAAAATGAACCATTAGCAGAGTAGGGTGACAGTTTATCCTACTCTTCAAGTCACTAATTGTCGGTGTTGTTTCTTTCACCTTATCCATTCCTGACCTTGGAGTGTCCCATTTGCCTATGATATCTAATCTTGTTAGAGTGATTCTAAGGCTTGGAGATGGACTGGGGTAAGAAGAGGAAGTCCATGGTAGTTGGCCTAGGTGGCGGGAAGTATAAGCCTGGCCTCGACTGAAGGGAACAGGAAATAGGAAAGTCACTGGGAATATCCCAGTAGACCCAGAATAGCCAGCATGTAGACCACTGCTAGTAAGCTTTTTAACATTTTGTTATTTTCAAATGAATGTGGTCTGTAAACCACTCCCATTATCTACAATACTTCATCACTAATCACCAGGCTTTATTAATACCACCAAGATACTGCTTCTTAGTGAAGTGACAGGCTGCTTTAGCATGAATATTCATTCAAATCAAAGTATGGCTGCCTCCACTGTATATATGAAGCACATGAATGATTCTAAAAAAGCAGATACTGATAAGACTATGAATTATGCATTATTCACTTACACAGGATACAAGATGAATGGAATCACTGCAAATTTCAGTTGCATTTCAATTTCGTACAGTGTGATTTTTGCTCTGGTTGGTTCTAGTTGGCAGGTATAAAGGGGTCTGATCATCCAGCAGCTCAGTTTAAATGTACAGTCTATAAGAAATGATCTGTTTAATAAAAATCAATATCTGTTATTATACATTGTGCTGTACTAAATAATTATATTTTTGTATATTGATGTGCAAGGTAAACAAGCTTGGATTTCTAACCTTTTCATCATTTACCATTGAAACAAGTAACACTTGTATTTAAAAGAGGAAAAAAGCTTTGTAAATTTTAAAAAATTAGTATTTATACAGACTGCCTTGCCTGTTAATTACTGGCATAATTTCACATTTTGATTTGCAAAAAGGGTCATTTTTGATAATTGCACCATGTATGGGTTGCTCCCAAATTTCTCACTCAATCTTTATCCTTTTAGCTATTGTTCAGGCAAGCTGTATATTAACTGTTTGACGTGCAGGTATGCATTTATTATATTGATTTTCTACTGGGTGAATGATTCGATATTTTACCAGAGGTACCAAACAAAGGTATGCTATAGATATGGCCATATGTACAGTATGTATGGACTAAAGAAAACCTTTAGTGAGAAAATATATAGCAATTATTGCTGGATTCTCCTTCTTTTATTGCTAGTTGTCTGGCTGTAATGTTGATCCAATATTTTGCAATGCTGTGAGGCATCAGGAACGCAGACCCTTTTAAGGCATGTGTGCGTGGATTTAATGTAGGAAAATGAGTGATCAACCAGTAGTGTGTTAGGAGCATCTCACAAATACTGACACAGTTGACTGGCAGTTCTAATTGCCATTCCACACAATACAACATAAAAAACAGATATATAATAACTGAAATGATATGGTCTGAAGGTTGTCAGTTTGATGATCCAAAAAACCCCAGCTTTATATTCTTTTCTTTTTTTCAAACATAAAAAACAGGCCAAACCTGATTTTCTGTTACCTCCATGGCTCCAGCCAACTACTGTTCGGTCTTGATATCATATTGCAGCCAGACAA
The DNA here is from genome assembly GCF_000935625.1 of Nanorana parkeri. Lineage (NCBI taxonomy): Eukaryota > Metazoa > Chordata > Amphibia > Anura > Dicroglossidae > Nanorana > Nanorana parkeri. The sequence continues at coordinate 1,371,243 of NW_017306502.1, forward strand.
AAATGCAAGTACAAGATGTGTCTTATCCTTTAGACATCCACTTTAACACTGCTCCAACCTTGATTAACACACTATGGCTGTCCATTTTGCCCTTTCAAATTTTAGTGGTCCTTCATGTTTCCAAGCAATAATCCTGTTCCTTGATGTCGTGAAACCAGGAACCATAAACAGTTACAAATGTTTGCTTAGGGTGAGGAGTAAGAAGATATTGGGTATTAGTGAAGTTAAAAATGAGCCCTCTCAACCAGCACCTGTCTGGAATTGTGAAGTGTAACCTCTTGAGGCCCCCGAAAAACATCATGTTACCCGTCACAGTCTAAAAAGAGTAATTGTAATATGCATGCCTGGAAAACACTGTTCTAAAAATACCCTCAGATTTGTTTAGACAATACATCTTGAGCCTAAAAATAACATTCCAAGTTAAACCAGAAAAGTAATAACGAATGCATTACTCAAAGTGTTGATTGCTGAACGTTAAGCTATGTTAGGCCTAGACACTGCAGGTGTCTTTGCATGTATGTGTGTACTTTATTTTATATAATAGCATAGTCTCCTCCCAGGGGAAAATCCCCTGTTACCCTATCTGGTCTCCATGTGTTAGGGAGAACAAAACCGCTCCTGTTGCAATATAATTAATGTAAGAGCACTGGATGTTATCCAGTGCTGGCGGACACTCATTCAGATCACGGTGTGACTCTTGTCAAAGTGCAAGACAGCCTGCCTGTCTATCTTGGTGGCCCGGACTCTAACCTGTCTGCCCTTCCTCGTTCACACCTTCACTTATCCTACTCCCAATCTCACAGAGAAGCAGTTAGCTGCTTGAGTGCAAGGAATGAATGACAGCAGCTGTCTCTGTCTCAGCAGATTGGACCACAAGCTTCCTCCGCTTCCTCCGTCATAGACATTGTTGTGATTGTGCGTATCAGAGATATTAACCATTCCCTGGCGGAATGCAAAATGTTATCCATAGACTAGATTGACATCTTTTCTGGGAAACATTTCCAGCTTTATGATCACTTTTCTATATATAGCATTGACAACAAGTCTAATTTTTACTGGCCAGGCTGGTAAAATACCAGTCAGGCAGCAATCCTACCCAGAGACATGAGGATGGATGCTTAAACCAGACAAATCGACTGAGGATTATTTTATGCATATGGGGACCACCAACAATACCATCAGTGGATAAGCAGTGCCATTATCAGTAATAAAGTCTGTCCAAAAATGTTTGAGATTCTTTAGCAAAGATAAGGCAGTGCTGACTGAACTGCTTTATAAAAATGTTTTCCAGAACATAGCTTTCCTATGCAGCTACATCTGTGGGTATGATTGGCAATAAAAATCCAGAGGTGAGCGGTAAGTAAAAAATTAGGTGAGGCCCAACCCCACAGGCACCCAAAAAAATCCCTGATGAACAAATGGTTAAGAAAGGGGAATAATAAAGTGAAAGCATCCTGTCTGGTGCAGGGTTAGTCTGCTTCCCTGAGTTATATGTAATTAGGGCAGAGCCCTGGTGCCCAACCTGCAGCCCTTTCCGCTGAAGGAAAATTATTTATTAGGTGGGCTTCTGTTAGTTTAATGGTTTGATTTATTTCTTTTACACTTTTTAACTCTTTTGTGTGCTGTCCATTTCCTTTTGTGTTGTTATGTGTTTTATGGATTTTGCCAAGAGCAACAATTAATGTGGCACCAGTTATTTGTAAGAGCACTGCAGTGGGCACATTTATTTGTAAAGGGGTGTCATAGCAGTGACCTGTAGCAGTCTCCTGTACCATGTCCCAATTTTCTGACTGTCTCCTGCAGAAGGTCTACAATACTGTATGCCGTCTCTGATCAACCCCTGTAGCATGCTCGCAGTCTATAATTATCAACTGTGGAGTTTCTACATCATTATGTACACTAAATAGCATGACCAGTCCTTTGATGATGCATATCAAGTAAGGTGGCCATTTCTGTTATTATGTATGCCCAAAAGGAGACCCATTTCTAGCTGGGTCATTGCAGCTACTGCCCTTTAGCCAGTGAAGTTCAGAAAGCTGAAAGATTTGAATTAGTTGTTTTGAGACGCATTTTGCTAAGTGTGCTTCTTATACATCATTTTGCTCCCTGCCTTTTTTACAAAGGGTTAATTTTTCGATCGTGGGTTCTGTCTGAAGGAGCAACAATCTATAAATCAATTCACACCAAATTTTTTTTCCACACTTCCTCGCACCTTATCCTCTGGTGAGAGTGGATTAATCCATTTGGTGCCCGAGGAAGCGTGCAGAATAGTTGTACAGCTGGAGACCTGTGGGCTGGATGTGGTCTCCTAGGGGATTAAATCCTTTCCCACAGTATAGCCTCGAGTGAGGGAAAACAATCCGGAGAGAGGAGCATGCAAGCTGCAGCAGTATTCCCTCTGCAAGCGGAACTGTGCAGAATGTATTGCAAAGACACCACAATTGCACTGTGAATGACAACCCAGCTATACACCTTTTATTATGGCAGAATTCTACTGACAAGTCTTATAACCTGTGTGGGGATCTCCATCTAGAAAGCAAGTCAGCCTTCATTTGTATAAATAATCCTATTATCCCCTACCGCCCTCTGCTTTACAGTAGCAGTGTCAGAGTCATGCACCCAGATTGTCACACGGAGGTAACAAAATTAAGTAGTTGCTTAGGGGCCCTATTAATGTTCCAGCTTCGGAGCTAAATCATTTCTTTAAAGAGACAGGTTTTATTTACAGAGAAATAAGAATTCATGTGCACAACATCTTTTATTTGTTAGCAAGAAAAAAAAACAATTCTGCTTTCTTGCCTTTGTGGAGGGTAATAAAGCGTTTTCATTCTCATGAAATACCTGTAATAATCCTGTAAAGTGAAAAGGGATGTCATCTTGCCTTCAGTGTCTTTGGTTCATCGAAGCTGAAATGTCTTTACATTACTCATATTTTTAACAGTTGCATGTTATCTGCGCTAAAAGGTGCCCATGTGACAGACAGAGTTCGAGAATGACAAGTGATAAGAGATGGGCTTGATGGAATCTCTGCGCTGCCGCACCACCACTGTCTTTTACACACTTTGGTCAGAAAACTAATGTGGCACGCAAGTGATGAGAGGAAAAAGAAACACCCAGCAATCTTTCACAGAAAGATTTTTAAAATGTCAGAAGGTCTCTGAGGACAATAAACATTTCAGGTGCTGGAAAAAGTCTCATATTGATCTCTAAAGAGCAGAGTGATTTAAACTCTCTATTTCAGTCATTAAACTGCTTATTATTATTATTATTATTATTATTTTACAGGATTTATATAGTGCCAACAGTTTGTGCAGCTCTTTACAATATGTGAAATTTGTTATTTTTAAAAAGTAACATTTTTACATTTATTTAGAGGGTGTTTTTTTTTTTTTTTTTTTTGTGGGGGGGTGTTTTTTGAATTTTAAGAGGGTGTTTTTTTTTTTTTTTTTAGTGGAGGAGTGAATTTAGAATGCTTAAAGCCTATCTCCATTGAGAACAAACAAACTACCCTTGTAGTGTAGTGCACTGCAAGGGACGTTTTTATCTAGGGGTATTGTGTAAAAGACTTTTACTTACCTGATCCTTATCCTGCAGGCTCCAAGACCTTTGCCCGCAACCTTTGTCCCCTCCACTCTGGAGTTTGGAGGCCTGCTGATGACATCATTCCTAATGCAGGCCCATAACCTCTATTAACAGACGAAATGCATTAAGAGGCCGCTGGTGCAGGACAGGGATGATAATGTGACGTGCAATACTAGGACTTGTACGGAATGATTAGGATAATAGAGTGTGATGCAATACTAAGGATAAAGCTTTATGTTCAGTGAAGATATGGAGTGCAGTTTGATCTGTTGATGTGAGCAGGGGCGTAACTAGAAATCACAGGGCCCCATAGCAACATTTTGTATGGGACCCTGTGATCTCTAGTTACACCCCTTGCAGAGCCCACTTGAGATCCCACACAGCCCACCTAAGGGTGACCTTACAGAGCCCACCATAGACCCTCTGGGCTGGTCACACTCCTTACCTATGCACCTCCTCTTCCTCCACCGTCGGTGATGGGCCCTCCTCCTCCGTCAACGGGCCCCACCTCCTCTTCTGCTGCCAACCCCGGGCCCCGCCTCCTCCGCTGCCGGGTCCAGCCTCCTACACCGCCACTGCTGGCTCTCACTGACTCAGCAGCGGCTGTGGAGAGGAATCCACCGCTGCACCAGATCACTGTCAGTGATCTGCACAGACGTCAATGACAGCCAGCAACATGAGATGCCAGAGTGACCCAGGCACCCGCAGGGCATCAGGGATGTCCTGGCCGGGCCCCCCTGTGCCCTGGGCTCCATAGCGGCCATCTGAGTCACTATGGCGATTGTTATGCCACTGGATGTGAGGTCCATAGCCCTGCATTATACGTGAGGTTGTTGAGGGACCGTCCACAAGCTGGAGTGGGGATCAGGTAAATGAAAGTCCTTTACACAGGTCCTCTAGACATAAATGAGCAGGTAATTTGTAAAATTTCTTCCGCCTTTTTTTTGCTGTTTGTTTTTGTACAATGAACTGTATATCATCAGTTTGCAGCAGAAGCACTGAAGTCCTCCACAATGCATGCAGCTAGAGAGGTAATTGAGGACTTTTTTAAAGCCTATTTACTACTTGTCAAGAATAAGTCAACATTTGAATGTCCATAGCTTAGCCACAGGTTCACTGAAGCCGGGTATGCCAGGTTATATTTTCTTACTTCAACCTGCAAGCTGAATGACAAAATTATACAACAGATTCCTTCATCAACGCTTATGAGCATGGAGGGAAGAATCCCCCACTGTATTCTGAAAGCGGCACCAGCCGTTGTCAGTATACCTGAATGGAGCTTGCAGCTGATTGTCAAGCTCCGTTCGGCCGAGAGTTCTCCAACCTGCTACCTCAATCAGCTGATTGAGGGATGCTGTGCGGAAGGGATCTGACAGCAGCACCTACTGTGAGAAGTTCGGCTGGTTCTTGATGAATTTGCAGCGTGTATAGCCTACTTAAAGTGACATTAGAAGCCATTTTTCCCCCCACCCAATGTTAGTGTCAGGACTTACATCATGCCTCTTTATTTGATCATCTTCTTTCAGCTGTCCCTCCAGTGCTGGTGCGGGTCTCCGATCCAGCGCTGACTCCTCTGTCCTCCTCTTCTCTGATGTCCCACGGAGTCTGTGCGGGTGCACGCTGCTCCATAGACTTACCTCATGTCTCTCCTCATCTCCCAGCTAAACATCTGAACTGCGCATGCGCCCGCCCCAAGATCCTTTGCGGCCGCCCAAGACTCTTCAGATGTTAGGACACGCATGCGCAGCGAAGACACAAGTCAGTTTAAACCTGTTTCAAAAGTTTTTTTGTTTTTTTTTAAGTTTTTGCATATATCTACTGCTTACTAGCAGTAGATATATGGAAAAAAAACAACAAAAAACGTGAGGGTTTAATAACCCTTTAAGTTTAAGGCAGGGGAATGATAGGAGCTACTTTACTGTTTAGGATACTCTGCAGCACAGTGAAAGTTAGGAGAGCTGCAGGGTTAATACTTGTTCTCAACAATGAGACATCTATGCAAAAACTATTAGCGCTGGGAACTAACATGAAAATATTTACCATAAGGTGCTTGCAGGCCCATACCCATGGTTAGGGCAGCAGGGGACAGCACCAAGCTACATAAAAGGTTGTGGTTACTTTTTCCTTAATTTTTTTCTATTGCCTGTCTACTTCTGGACATTTGCATGTAAATTCAATAAAAGAACTATTGAAAGAAAGGGGTGCAACCTATCAAGAGGTATTAAAAAGGTTCTGAGTAGCTCAGGCAGCATGCAGCTATACCTAGTTCCCCTTGTTGTGTGGGCTATACAGCTGAATAACAGCTCTGCCTTTAACGCACACTGTCGCACATTCTTTTTATTTTCATTTGTTAAATATTGAATTAGGAAAGCGCTGAACCAGTAGAAAAGGACACATTTATTTACGTGTGTCTGCATGATGTCTAAAAACAATCTTGTATGAGACTTTATTTTTAGCGGCCTTTTTCTCGAAAAACTGATCTATACAACATAGAAAAGAATACAGCAGTGAACATTGATTGTGGGGGAAATGGTTTCCGTCTCTGAATGCTTTCATTGCCCGTCTCTGAAGATCGCTATTGCTTCGTTAAGGGATAAATATAGCATATATAAAATATAGATAGGGAGCAATCACAAGTGAGGTTGAGCACACAGGCAAGGAAAAATAATATTTCCACCTCGGAACGAGGTGGAAAATGGAAAAGGAAAAAACGCTGCTGACATCGAGCAGAAAGCATGAGCAGGCAACACGTTGGGGGAAGGGACGTCACTGTGTTTCTTTTCATGTCAGTGAGGCAGACGGATCGTTGTAGTCTCCTTTTAAACAGTGGAAAATGTGGGCTTAGTAGCCAGACAGGCGGCCAGCCTTACGAGCACAAACCATCTCGCTCCTTTTCAGTGTAATCCCTAACAATCCTCCACCCACATTTGAGAATTAAAAAAAGCCACAGCATGCTTCAAAACCTCAACAGCGTGTAGCATTCTGCTCATTCCAATTCAGCCAAGTGCCCAGGGACTAGCCTGACCCAGAGTGGTCTGGGATAGGTTAAAGGGGATTTGGCTGCAGAGAAGTTTCCAAAACAAACAATACGCACTGTATTTGCCGGATTGGTTGAAAGAGTCAAGAAAGAATGAATGAATTACAGATGAAAGGATATACCGGTAATCAACCCATTTCTCCATCAGTGACTATTGGCTAAAATCGTATAAAATTCTCAAGACCATTAAAATAAAATCTCTCTTAGGCCCCATTCACACTGCACGATTCGCGCGTTTGTTGCGCGATTAGCATTTTGCGCGATATCACGCAAATGCGTGCATTGAGCAAGCTCGAATCGCGGCAAAATCCTCTCCAAAAAGGGTCCTGCTGTAGCGACACACGACCCGCGACAGCAGGACCCTTTGCCCCATTGCCAAGCATTGGAGCGCGATATCGCGCGGTAAATAGCCGCGATATCACGGGAATTACCGCGCGATAAATCGCTCAATGTGAACGGGGCATTAGGCTGATTTGTGGTGTGGTTTGTTTGTGGTGTGTTTGTAGTGTGAACCGGCCCTTAAGCTTTGAAAATGAAAGGTGGATGCTGATTGGTTGCCATGCACAGCTGATCCAGATTTTGTCTGCTCCAGTTTTGAAAAAATCTCCTCAATGTATTTAGATGCATGGTTCAATACACCTGAGCTCTTAGCTTTGCGTTCCTGCACATCAAAATGTGCCCAGCAATGTGCAGGCTGCACATGATGCTACAGGCCCCATGGGCTTGTGCTGTTCTTTCTTAAGGTGGCCATACGCTTTACAACCATCGCAAGACCTTAGTCTTGCGATGGTTGTAGAGTAATTTAAAAAACGGACGATCTGCCCATCTTGGACAGGCAGATCGTACTTGCGATCATCGCAAGCCCGCCCCGCTGAGGGGCAGGCTTACGATGACCACAATGCTGAACAGGCGAATTTGTCTCCCGAGCATGCCACAAACCAGCCGAAAATCGTAAGATTTTCGGCTGGTTTTCGAACATGCTGCTTAGACAAAAGTCGTGCGACCGTACAGTAAAAACGGTCGCACACCTTCCATACACTTTGCGATTATCGTACGATCGCGGGATTTCCCGCGATTATTGTGCGATAATCGCACAGTGTATGGGCACCTTTAGAAACCCCCTTGCCAAAAAAATTAAGATCCCAAAAATATTGTGGGCCACAAAAATAGATATGCAGTATAAACATTAAAGCTAGAGTTTAATCTTCTTATATATTGCCTTCTTTGGTTCTTACCTCACACCCCACCTCACTCCCTTAGTTGACATGCTAATTTTGACATTTAACATTTTTGCAGTAAAACCTTTTCATTTTGATTAGATACCTTATTTTAAAGCAGTGAATTCATCACTAGGTCCTTCTCTATGGTGTGCAGACAGATCATGGCTGACAAATGGGCCAGCAAGGTGGGAATATAGCTTCCTAAAATCATTACAAATCCCTGCTTCGGTTCTCATAAGCCCTCTGCTTTGATGCATTTGCATACAGACTGCCCTAGATAACACTCACATGCGAAGTTAAGAACTGAAATCCAAGAAATTAAAAAGGGTGGGCCAAGGACAGTAGGGAGTGCTAAATAATGTTGGACAACCTGCAGCCACGAAATGAAGTAGCCTCTGTCTAAGTTGCTGTAGCTTTCAATTCAAACAGTGTGTAGTGAAATCAGAGAAAGCTATTTCAGTATTGTACAACTGTGCAAGACTGAAGGTAAAGCCAGGTATACACATATATATTTTAGGGCTGTGGAAATGAAAGATTAATTTCTCGATTAATCGTTAAACTTTTTAATCGATTAAAATTATTTTGATCGCTAATGAAAACCCTCACCTCTCCGCTGGCTTCCGGGAGTCCCGTCGGCGATCCGGTGACGTCACGGACATCGACGTCACCGGACTCCTCCCCCCTTCCCCAAGTGGCTCCATTGTATAACGAAGGGAAGTCCGGTGACGTCGATGTCTGTGACGGCTAACAAAGGGAAGGGGGAGGAGTCAGGTGACGTCGATGTCCGTGATGTCACCGGACTCCTCCCCCCTTCATTAGCCGACAGAGCCACTTGGGCCCGTGAGTTTGCCCAAGAAACTTTCTGCATGTCCGCCAGCAAAGGCATTGGCCTATACACATACAGCACAGCAATGAAGTAATAAAATGAACTAGGATCCCACTAATCCATCACGTTATTATTCTGAGTTGCCCCACTCAAGCGGCGGCCATATTGAGTGGGGCACGTGAGATTAATAACGTGCTATATTAGTGTGATCCTAGTTCATTTTATTACTTCATTGCTGTGCTGTATGTGTATAGGCCAATGTAGTTGGATCTGTATGTGCGTTATAATTAATCGAAATTAATAGATTAAAAAAAAATTTGAATAATCGAACACGAAAATTTTAATCATTACCAGCCCTAATATATTTTTTTATAGTCCGCAGGTTGAACAAAGGAAATACAACAGATTCCTCCATCAGCGTGAGGAACCCCCCACTGTTCCTATTGTATTCTGACAGCAGCCGCTGGCTGCTGTCAGCATACCCGAATGAAGTGTGCAGCTGACTGGCTGCCAGCTCCGTTCGCTCAAGGATTTTCCAACTGGCTCCTTCGATTACCTGATTGAAGGATGCCGGCTGAAAGGGGTCTAACAGCAACACCCACTGTGCAAATTTCAGCCAGTTCATCAGGAACCAGACAACATTTGTTACATGCGTACCTGACTTCAGGCTGAAGTTCAGCTTTAGGCTGGGTTCACACCTAGGCGTATCGAATATGCGCGTTTGTCTCGCGTTTCGTGCCGCGCATTAGGCACTGGTCCATGGTACACATGAGAGTGTGTTGGATGGACCTCCAAAATGCAGTCCTAAAGAATGTTTTATGTATTGAGATAAAAATTATAATAGAATAATTTTCTTGAGTGAGATTTTTAGCCTATGTGTACTCTTATCTGAAACCTACCTGATCTGAAAACTAACCTCACCCTGTTATCAAATGCCCATGTACACTATATTTTAAGCAATGCTGGCACAGGATGCAGTACTGCATCAAACACTTTGCATACACAGCCCAAGTCATTTTTTTCCACAAGTGGATAAAAGACATGGCCTGTTAATGACACTGCCAAGTAGTCAGCAGTGAAAAATCACTGCTTTTGCTGCCTTTCTATTTAATAACTGTACTCCAAAAAGCTGCTTTTAGTCCAAAGCTCTCAACGCTGCTCTGTTCCTGGAGATAAGCTTTCAAAATTGTCATGCCCAACCTAAATTAATATTACCCGTAACATTAATCCAGGGACTTACAGACTTGGCGAAAGCATGTTACTTTATCTATTTAGTAATTAGCATGTCCAAGCACTCTTTTCTTGGGGACAGATTAACTTTAAAAATGCAAATGTGGGGCTCATTAGGAAAACTCATGCACATGACAAAAGGGACCATGCACAAGCCAATTCAAATGATCAGCAACATTTGTTGTAATGACAAATGTATACATTTTCTTTACATACTGTAAATGTTTTCAGTGTTTATTTGTGTCTTACTCTGATTGCCACGTTTAGCCAGGCTTAACACAACACATGATTCGATACAGCCACCTTCAGTTCATTATCTAAGGCCCCTTTTACACAAGCCCATATCCGCTCCGATCAGCAGGAAGCCTGTGCTCACATCCTCTACTAATCAGAGCAGTACAGAATGGATGTCATTTGTGTGACATCCGTGTCTGTTCAGTTTTTCTTCCATCTTACAATGGAAGAAAAAAATGAACTAAACTGACCAATGTTAGGTCTATGGACCATTTACATCCAATTAACACTGTTCTGATCTGTTATGTTCATGTCCCCCAAAATGGAACTCTTCCATTTTTTTTCCCACCTAGACAGACTCAGTGGTAATTAGATGTAATCGGACACAGCTCTGTTTACATTCGCTGGCCCATAGACTAACATTGTGCTTCCAATCAGGTCCGCCGAAAAACTGACAAGCAGATCTGATCGAAATGCCATGTGAAAGGGGCCTTAAGCAAGACCGGTACCAGGTAGCCAATGCTCTTTAAAATTGACAGCTAGAGCCTAACTTTTCAGGTCTTTTCTAGTTGTGGTCAATGGCACTGGCTCCTAAAAAATGTATATAATCTATAGTAGGGATGTTCAAATACCAGTGCTGATGTTTGGCATTTTCACGAGAACTACCAGGGTTGCAGCGGTTGCAGCTGGTCCCAAACTCTGGCACTCCACCGGTGTCCTGAAATCATTAGTCTGTATTATTTTAGAAAAACTGTCACATGACACTAAGGTAGCCCTCGGTTAGCACTGGTTCAGTTTGTGTCATTTCAAAATAGCACCCTTCTCGGGTGGTTATGTGACCTCCATTGAAACCACTGCAGAGTTGGCGCCATCTAGCGTATCCTTCCTCCGCAGACCTCAGCTATGGAAGGATACGAGGGAGGCCTCCACGTGGAGACGTGGCTACAGTACAGAGTCCATGACGGCCTGGGAAGGGGCTCTTCTCATTGTGTTAACTGTGGACTTACAGACTTTGGGGCACACAGCGGTACAGTTGGAGATATGGAGATGCTTAGAACTGCGCTGGGGGCACAATTGGAGTTGTGCTAGTGGCACTGGGATACACATGGAGATACTGTACACAGGCATATAGACACATGCTGGGGGCACAGGCAGTGGTGTATTCTGGTTTAGGGCTGCCCTAGGGAAGAGGAAACTAGGGCTTCCCCCCCTAAATCTGCAGGATCTGTGGTGGGCTCTGCAATAGAGCCCACCACAGATCTTGCAAAGCCCCCTAGACCCTGCAGAGCCCACCACAGGTCATGCACACCCCCCCGAGACCCTGCAGACCGGTGCAGGATGTGTGGTGAGCTCTGCCCAACATAGACCCCACCACAGATGCTGGGACTCTCAGATGGGCTGTGCAGAATCCATGCTTGGCTCTGCAGGGTCCCTTTAGCAGCAGTGGGATCCTCTTACCTGCTGCTTGGTCCCCGCCTCCTCCACCGCTGGACTGGTGCTGCAGGACCCAGTCTCCTACGCAGCCGGACAGCTCTTCGGTGACTGGTGTTCTGTCCAGCATGCACCAGCTTCCTACGGAGTGACTTCACCCTGGCCCCTCCCCTTCCTGAGCGGACCCTGGCCCCGCCCCCTCCCCCTCCTGCTGCTTCATCTTGCCCCCTCCTGCTGCTCCGTCTCCTCTGCCTCTTCCACCTGCTCCACCGCTGCTTTCTCGCCGCTTCCTCTGTCTCCTCGCAGACTCCATCCTTTGACGACTCCGCCGCCGCCTCCTCCTCCCGGCTGCCTAACGGTTTTGGGGCGGCATTTTGCTGCCCCCCTGAAATCTGCCGCCCGAGGCAAACGCCTTGTTTGCCTCGTGGCAGATACGCCCCTGGGCACAGGGGTACCCTTGGATATACAGAGTCACATAGTTGAATGCTGGTGGCACAGGGGTACACTTGAACATATGGAGGTTCTTCAGTATCTCTACTCGCTCTCTTTCTTTTTTTATCATTAAACTTAGTTTGATGATACATACTGTGTTCAGGGGTGTATCTACTGCAAGGCAATCTAGGCATTTGCCTAGGGCAGCACTTTCCAGGGGGGCGCCAAAAAATGCTGCCCCCAAACCAGTTAGGTAGAAAAAAAATACAATTATATTATAAATTATTCATAAATGACTGCTGGATGCACTGGCAGTACATGCGCCGGACCTCCCTGGGAAACCGGCACCCAAATCTCAGACTTTTGGCAGCGGAGGAGCTTCCCCAGGACCCCAGGTCTGAGATCCAGATGGTCATTGTGCTCATCTGCACCTACGTGGTGGTGAGTCCGGAGAAGTGCAGCCTATAAGCTCCGTGCCAGGTTATGTCTCTAGGACAAGCTACAGAGTGCAGCAACCAAAGCAGAAGATTGGTAACTGCAGAATTAGAGGGCCCAGCATATTAAGGCAGAAGATCGGTGTTGCAGCTGCAGAACTAGAGACTAGCACAGCATGGCAGCGCAGGAGAGAATGGTTATTGTAGCTGCAGAACTAGTGAGCCCATCAAGCCAAAGCCAGGAATGGAGAAGGTGACTATTGCAAAGGTAGGACTAGAGCGTCCCGCTACGTTGATAGCGCAGTCTGTCAGAATCTACATACATCGTGTGCGCTGTATCCCGCGACTGACAGGTTATGCAATATGTCTTAAACAGGAAGGGGTGGGACTAATTTAGATTATGGATGGGGGGGGAGGGGGGTGCTCGGGTTTAGTCTTGCCTAGGGCAGCACAAAATCAAAATACACCACTGACTGTGTTGTGTGGTTATTTTATACTGTGTATAATACGGTTTAACATTCATAACATTAATTTCAAAGCATTAAATATAATGTATTATGTCTCTTATCTAATTTTTGAGAGAGGCCCAGAACCTAACTCCCTCACTTCCCATTGACTTACATTATATAATGGGTTTCAATTTACATCAATTTCTATTTGCAATCATTCTTCAGGTACTGAGGGCTACCTGTACTGGAATTTTTAAAGGCAACCACTGGTTCAGAGTCATAACTTTTTATGACAGGAAGGCTTACTAAAATCATTTCATGGCCCCCAAACTACAAGGCTTCAGCCTTAAAGAGAACTGGACCTGGACCATTACTTTCAGAAATGTTTTTTCCTATAGGATTATATGTGCATTTTACATAGTTTATACATGCTATTTGCCTGTGAAAGTCTCCCTTGTGCAGGCATGCAAAAGCACTCAGGGTGCTACTGGGTGCCACCATCTTGGATGTGATGTCAGCAGCCCTAGCTGACTCAGAGCTGGCACGCAAGTGACACTGTATAGTATTCCCCTTCACTCCTCTGGCAGCTACATAAACAGCTACGTAGGGAGATGAGGGGATAATGGAGATGCTCAGAGCACAGGAAGTAATTAAGCATTCTCAGAAAAGGAGAGTTCTATGATAAGCAGAGAGGGAGAAGGCTGTGCTAGAGAACTGATTAATCAATTTTTCTTGCAAGTTCATTGTGAATAAAAAAAATATATTATTTATGGAAAAGAAAAAAACTGCCGATAAGCATTTAAAACACTTGATTTTTCTCTGCTTTTACCACAACCTTTAAGTTGGTTACAGGCTATTTCAAGGCACTATCTTGTAACCTGTACCATGGGCAATAATAGAATAGTAAATGCTTTCTTACTGATTGCTTAAACTACATAGGCATTCATTTTATCCTAAAATCAGTCAGATGTGGTGCTTTTAGGGAAATCATTATGCACTCAACCTGTGCTGGGTCCCTTTGTGTTGTTAGGCCCCATAGCAGTTGAGTGATCTGTCGTGATTGCAGCCACTTTCTTCCACTTCCAAAATACCAAGAGCTTGGTCCTCTTCTTCTATTCTCCAGTTTTACAAAATATTAAAACAAATATGAGAGAGAAAGGAGAAGATGTGAAAAGAACAGATGAATCACAAGGATGTGGCTTCTAATAAAAACAATTATATATATTGGGTTGCTTTTACTCTTTAAATACTGTAGGATGTCTACTGTTTTCAACAGTGTCTTTTTGGGGGCGTATTTTAATATTTGCCATCACTGGGCCACTGTTGCTGCTAATATTATAACAGCAGTCATCAAAATAATACAAAGCTAAAACGGACTCCATCCACTTAAAGGAGATGTATTGGGAGAGTAAAATGTACTCTTCCCAATACTTAGAGCCGGTCTGTGACACTGCAGGTGTCACATGCCAACCCTATAGATCGAGAACTGAGGGATCATGAACCTTTGATCGCTCGGCTCATGGCTTCTCGGTTAGAGAGTTGCGATTGTCAGGCAGCGGGTTGGAAAAAAGGTTTGGCTTTAGTTCTCTTTTAAGCCCTATAAGATGCCTGAATGCTGGACTTTCAACACTACAGCCTATATGGGAAAACCCTGACCCCCAAGAACAACACCCCTGCCAGGATTACCTCTAACACAGGACATTTTTGTTTTACTGGCCCAAACCTGTCCTAGAGGTTTATGGTGGTAAATGTAAATAAGCCTTGAGAATACTACATTTCTACAGATGATGGGAAAAAAGAAATATGCAACCGGTTACCATATAGGAAAAAGGCAACTCTTTGCTTCTGCTGCTCATAGACATGGGTCTACTGTGCCTTACAGTAAACCTAGAGCTGCGTATTCAGCATTTAACCCATTTGTGACAAGAGGTCATTAAAACCTAGATGCCCAGACCAAATTCAGCAGGATTGCTATGTTTCTGTTAACTTAATAACTGTATAACTTATTTACCACCTAAAAATTTCATATATTTTTTAGGACATAAAAGATTTTTATTTGGTACACTGGTTCAATAATGTCCCTTCTTTTTATACGCTATTAAATGTGGAAAATGTTTAAAAAGCATTTTTCACTTAAGGGCCCATTCACACCAGAGGACACGCATTATGCTGTAAAAGATGTGCCCACGGGTTGGTAAGGGCAGTGCAATGCCTTGTTAAAACTGCACAGACTTTAAAGCCTACATGTGGGGAATCCGGGATCAGAATCAAACTGGGCTGTTTTTCCTGATAACTACCTCTTTTTTATGTCATCTTTCAGTACAAAATATCAAACAAAAAAAGAGAAAAACAAGTTTGATAATATTCACTTGTTAAATATCAAGGGGTTCTTAATTTAACAGATTGATTTCATTAGGACTCTTTTAAACCATCAAATGTTAAATCAATTGAAACTAAAAGGTGCTTAAATGTTGCTATGAGGGAAAGTCTCTTGGCATCCAAAAATGCACATAATTAGAAACCAATTGAAGTCTCACCGCTTTTTATTTTTTATAGTCCTGTACCCCCTTAATTTAAGGATTTGTGACCGATTTTATCTTGAAAATGCCTTAAAATACCTATCTCTCAATTACAATGTTTCTTCCTGCTCTCCCACCCCAGTGCTAAATGTTGAGATGGCTGGGTAACAGCCACACCCCTCACACAAGCTGGTATTACATAGAATGACGGGGGCAATATCTTACTCACTGCATTTTTTTATAGTCCTGTACCCCCTGAATTTAAGGATTTGTGACCAATTTTATCTTGAAAATGCCTAAAAATACCTGTCTCTCAATTACAATGTTTCTTCCTGCTCTCCCACTCCAGTGCTAAATGTTGACATGGCTGGGAAACAGCCACACCCCTCACACAAACTTGTATTACATAGAATGACGGGTGCAATATCTTACTGACTGCATATCTTTTTTTGTGACTTTAGTTGGGCTTTATTTTTGAGCCATATACCAGTACCAAAACCGACCAGTAATCTAAACCTACGCATATACCCAATATGCCTATCTCTTATTTTCCTTTCCTGGGTTCACCCTCTTGGCACTCCTGATGGGGCAAGAGTAACCTACATGCTCTATTTTTTGCATTCGCAGTGGACCAGAAAGCAAACAATGTTTTGCCACGCGTCCGATTGCACTGCGGGCGGGGCCATTGACTTCAATGCACCACCATGCCCTCTCCCACCCTAGAAGGAAGGGGGGAGTTTAGTGTGTGATTACAGTGCGTTCCAGCAGCTACCACTCTGGAGCGCATCGTAATTGGTGTAAACAAGCCCTGATGCTTTTTATACATTGCACGGATGTACTATATTAATTGGAATAATAATGGTCACATTTAATGCACTTTAAGAGTTCACAGATGTTTTCATAAATTTTACTGATTAGAGAAACACATTGATGAAAAAAAGTTTTATATATTAATTTTTAGTATTGTTTTGCATATTATTATTACTATTGAAATCCCGCGATCGTATGAGAATCGTGCAGTGTATAGAAGACGTGCGACCGTTTCTAATGTGCGGTCGCACGACTTTTGTATAGCGAGCATGTTGGAAAACCAGCCGAACGATCTGCCTGTCCAAGATGGGCAGATCGTACGTTTTTGTAGGTACTTTACAACCCTCGCAAGACAAAAGTCTTGCGAGGGCTGTAGAGTGTATGGGCACCTTTAGATTGTCACTAGATCCGCCTGGATCAAACATGTTTAGATCCTCTACAGAACTGTAGATGGAAGACCTCCTTGTCCGAATCCTATCACAAGAGTCAAATGCAATCCATGAAACATTTAATATGTGTCTAGACGTTCATTCTGCGATTTTACTATATATTTCCTGTTAGTTCTGTACAATGAACACTGATTATAACTCAGATTATATTGTGTGCAATGTGTAGTGATGCATTACACTTTTATATGTGAATGTGACAGTGTCTGCCGTGTCCTGCTTAAATGCAAAGAGATGAAGTACAGCATTTTACTTTTTATTGATTTGCTCTGCAGTAAAGAATGAAGAAAAAACTGAACTGATGAGGACATTGAGAAAAAATCCCATATTGTGCTTGACGACGCTCAGCATGGTGATTAAAGCTGGAGGTCTAGGCAATTGAGGTATTCAATTTATTTCAATATGAATCTTGCCGCTGTTTCTTTGGCTTTCCCCCTACAGGTACGGCTCCACATATAATACATGTGGGGGAAAAAAGAGGTGATGCTCTGGAGCACACTTCTGTTGCACAGAAATGTGCAGTGATGTGCCACACACAGACAGCAGCTCTGCCTGTTTCAGAAACAAGTGTGAAACCAAGGCAACCTAGTAGGAGGGCAGACAGCCTTTTCCCATTAGATGTTCCCCCTTCACTTATGCCTACAGCGTGGTGGATCTAGAAATTATGCCATCAAGAAATGTGGCAAATAGGCAAATTGCCACACTGCCATTTGTGCTTCTTCTTGGAAGGTGGCATAGATCCCCATACATGGAGGGTGAAATGTTAAAGTAGTTCCAAAAATGTAATCCTCCTCCTCGCTGCCAACACCTTAGTACTCCTCCTAACCGCCAGCCTACTAACCTCCTCTATTCCTCCTCTGCTGTCTGCCCTTCTCCCTGTGCTGTGGAAGGGTGGACAGCCTGTAGCTGGAGGTTTTTCCCCTGTGGTTATGCTTGTAGTGTGGGAGATACAATGACTCCAATACAGGGGATCCAACCACCATGAGGAAATGTGGCAAAGAGTTTCTTTGCACCGCCTCCTGAGAGTGCAACATCTTGGACTTCTTTTTGGATGGTGGTGCTAGATCCGCTGAGACTTTACCCTTGTATCATCTACTTTTACCACGGCTGATATGCTGGAGGCAGTGGCCGTAGACCACAACAGTCCTGTTGGCAGCAGTGGCCCACACACTTTCAATTTGCTGCCTATCACGTACCTGGTGAGAGACCGATAGTTGAGGAGGCTTCTCTTACTTCTTGCGTCCTACACCCCCTGGAGGTGGAAACAGGGTGTGAAAGGACAGCAAAGGACAACGAGTGCCACAGGTGGGATCAGGCACAGGTGCAGGAAAGTCCAGGAGTCGATCAGCCAATTCAGGAAGCAGGAACAGAGTCAAGGATAGCCGAGGATCAGAGCCAGCCAGGCAGCAAGGTACAAAATCGTCAGGCAATAAACAAGTCCAGGATACAGGCCGAGGTCAGGGGCAGGCAGCAATCAAGAGGAGTCCAAACAATCCAAGACACAGGCAAAGTCTTCAACAGGATCAAGGGCACAGGGAACAAACACACACAGCTAAAAGACCATCAGCAGTAAGCAGAGCAGGCTTGTTTAAATAGGTAAATAGGCACACAACAGCATATTTCCCCCGTTTTATAGAGACGTTTGCGCGCATGCGTGACCGTTGTCTTTACCTTATACTTCTTGTTGAAGTGCTCAGTTACTGCCCTAATGTTATATTTTGCAGATTTGAGGGATATGGGAATTGGAGGGGGTTCGGGGAATGTAGAGTTATGGTTTTGAATTGTTTTGGTGCACTCTGTTTCTACATGTTATTAAACTTTTAGGACAATACAGGGCGGTTCTGTGAAAACTATACAATCAAACTGTTGTGCCACTGGCCAATTTGTACAAAGCTGAAATCTTTTTTTTTTTTTTAGAAGGCTAGGAATAATTACCATTAAAGGTATATTTCCTATAGCATTTAGATCTGCTGTGGCTGCATTTAGATCTGCTGTGGCTGCATTTAGATCTGCTGTGGCTGAAAAGTTGAAGTTTTATTTTTGTAGTACTATGAATATTATTACAGAATCTAGTTTTAATAACGAATCAGATTAGTGTGCTGCCGCTATATTAATGACAACTAATAGTGTAACGTAAAAATGTATTATATATGCAAATCATGTGGTGCAAGCATGTGGTGTTGCTAACATTGTCCGTGAGAATTGTACAGTTCCATAACACCACATACAGCTAAAAGGCTGTAAGAAACCATCTGTTATTGCGCATGGTCCCGTTTTCCATATAGCTGGAAAACACGTATTGCGTGCATGAGCACGCAAGGGAACGTATGCGCGAAGACGCACTAGACGGTGCACAGGAAATTCCGCTGTGACATTTCATAGACTAGCCTGTTTAAACCAGCCTTCCTGATCCCCAGTTGCTGGATTGACTTTCAGCGAGTTCCTGTGCTTTGTGTGATTTTGTTGGATTTTGCTTAACTTTGACCCGGATTGTCCCTAACCACATTGATTGCTGCCTGCCCCTTGCTTGACCTCCTGCTTGTTTATCGGATTGCCTCTGTCTCCTGCCTTGTACCTGCCCAACTGGTGTGACCCCTGGCTTGCTTGACCAGCGATCTTAGATTCCGTTTCTGTACCTCGCTGCCCGTCTGGTTTGACCTCGGCCCTGTCTGACCCGATTCCCTCTCTGGACTCCTGCTTGCACGGTGTGATTACCACCGACACCTGTGCCACTCGCTGTTCACTCAGATTCTGTTTTGAACTCCAGAGTCTTTGGGACACAAGGTGCAAAGTAAGCCTTTCATCCAACCAGTCTCCAATCAGGTACGTGATAAAGGCATCTCCTAAGCATGTCATTGGATGGATTGGTGTTTTTCAAATGTTGCCCTCAAAGTTGCATAAAAAGGAGGACCTCCTCCACACTGAAGTGTATTTTATAAAATGTATTTAGCATTTGTACATGTCCCCCATGGCAGTGTCCAGCTTCCCATGCTCTTTATTTGACAATGCCTTGCCCTTTAGCCTTGAAAATGGCCAGAATTAATTTAACTTCAATGTGGTTAAGAATGAAGTTTGCACTTACCGGAATGTATGATGAGTTTGATGAATGAACTGTGAACTGAACACAGATTCGCTCTTCCTAATTTGTCCTATCACTATGGGCCGGTGTCTACATAGTAAATAATGACTGGCCTTCAATAGTCCTGGCCACTTCATCGTCTCCTCCCGGAGCAGGACCCCGCACCTACCGAGAGCATAGAGCAAGAGAGGATGGAACTGGTCTAACAGTCAAATGGAAAACTTTCCTGAGAGAAACATGGAGTATGCCATTGCTACTTTTCATTTGAAAGTATTAGTTTCCTGGTTATCATGTTTACTCTATTTCAACACTTTGGGGGTGATTTACTAACCTAAACACACGCACGCACTAGGTGCGTGTGATTTTTACACAGCAAAACGTATTTATCAACCAAAAAGTCTCTAAAAGCATATTTCCACTAATGCCATATATGGAAAAATCATGCACATGATGCATATATAATGCTGCTTCACAGTTTAGACAAAAATGGTTAGCTCATGCATTTACATTCCTGCATTCATCAACGCAAGCAACACAATGCAGAGGTAATTTACACAACATCACCTTGCAATTCATGCAGGGCTTTGCACAACACACCTGCTGGGTGTGTACACACTACAAAGGTGTCTAGATTCCACCAATAGATCATGCTGGGAGGGAACACACTACAGAGGTGTATACTTGTTTGTGGCGTGTTTATAAGGTTAGTAAATCAACCCCTTTGTTTCACTTACCTGGAACAAGTATGCAACTCTCTCTTTATTGAGTGAACATATTCTTATGATTATGCATGCAGTCACCTGTTATTATGAGAGACAGCTTATTAATTTTAATACCACCACTTTAAGGATGGTCATATTATTGTCTTAATTACAACTATTTATTCTTTATTGATTTGCCACATGTTTATACATTTCTTATCTACCAAATGGCTGTACAACGGAGCATTTGACTCTGAACGTGAGAGAAGCTAAAACTTAAATCTGTGCGTACAATCATTCAGCAGCTTGACAACCGGGTCTTTGCAATCATCCTGGACCTGAGATGCGGAGAAATTAAGCTGGATTGTTGAGGCTTATCAATTGGACAGCCCTCAGCAATACATTTACAAGGAAATGTGTTCTTTATTAACCAGTGCAGCTATTTCTTCATGCTGGAGCCTTACTGACGAGACTGTGCACAAACACCATCTGCAAGATGTGTCTCAGCGAGCCTGAAAATATGGTGAAAACCTCGCCTACACATTTATCCCTCTTTTCTCAGCTCAACACACACATACACTTTGTAATGTGGGTTCAGATGCCTATACAGCTTGTTGGATTGTTGTTACTAACAAAAAAGCATTTTGTATTGTAAAACATAGAAATCAGTTAAAAAAATAAAAAATTATTTTCTAGAATACCGGACAGCACTTGGATTTACATTTTATTTTTATTTTATAAAGCTAGCTAAGCTAGTCAATGTTCATTCCTTTCTTTCTGACAATATTTGATACCCTTGTTTTTTTTTAAACTGAGTCAGAAACACAGGACGACTTCCACAAACAACATTCAGGGGGGCCTAAAGTCTGCTAAGCACTCTATTTTGAACGCCTCCTCCTTCCACAGCTGTCCTAACAATAAGGACCATGTTACATGAGCAATTTCGTAGCAGCTATTTGCTAGAAAAAGAAAAAGAACAACAACTGCAGTCAACAAAAGGTATGCGTGGCAGTGATTTCAGTTCAGTGACTAAAAGATTAAAGTTTTGGAGCATTGAAGCTAGCTACAGAATCACCATCTTTTGGGAAACCAGGGCACACCAACAACATGAAGCACTGTAGCCATCTATACCAGTAACTCAAAATTCCGTATCTCTATACTTGCTCCAGGTCAGAGATTCAGAAAGCACTGAGCCACCAATTCATGTGAAAAAAAGAATAATTCCACACCTATATAATTGTACATGAATTACATTTGATGAGTTGATGTCATGCAATTTAATCAATTGACTCTACGGTCTGTGCCAGGTAGATATTTTCATGATGTTCCTTGAATCTGCCATAGCCTATGCTGGCTCCGAGCTAAGGATATAAGGAAGAGTTCTGCAGAAAGCACTACACTACTGCCTGAAAAAGAGAAAGGGTGTACAAGGGAGGTTCTACCAACCAGGGCCATTAACATGCTGACAGGTCAGCAAACTGGCCAAAATTCACCTCAAACTGATTTTACTCTTTTTTTCTTAGGCCACCTTTCCTGTTTTCTCCTTTAAGTTAGCATGTTTATCTTTATTTTATAACTGTGTACATGCTCACTCTGCAAATCATGTTTATTCTAGGAAAAATGTAACAGACACCCTTTATAGCTTAACAAAGAACTTCAGGGAGCACTATATCTAAATATACCCTTATCAAAATTCACATGGACTGTAAAGGTCACCGAGATACAGCATAATTCAACGGCTACCTCTGTTAGCTAACTCCCTCCCTCTATATTTATTTATTTTAGGTGTTTATATAGTGCCGACAATTTACACAGAGCTTTACACAGTGCACATTCAAATCAGTCCCTGCCTTCAAGGAGCTTACAATCTAAGGTCCTTATCTCACATACCAGGTCTGATTTAGACAGAAGCCACTTAACCTTGCAGCATATGTTTGGAGTGCGGGAGGAAACACAGTGGGAACATGCAAACTCTATTGGTGACAGGTAGGAGTCATACAAAAAAATGTATGAGGTATAGCATTATTCAACTCTCAGGCTAATTTTATAGGCTAACACTCCTCTATATCATTGCTGCCAGGTCACAAAACAAGTTATTAAATCCTGCATCCCTTGCTACCTTTCCAATGTGAATTGGATTTACTTCTTCCCTTC
This sequence comes from Nanorana parkeri, assembly GCF_000935625.1. Classification (NCBI taxonomy): domain Eukaryota; kingdom Metazoa; phylum Chordata; class Amphibia; order Anura; family Dicroglossidae; genus Nanorana; species Nanorana parkeri. The sequence continues at coordinate 1,393,827 of NW_017306502.1, forward strand.
AGCCACTAGAAAGTGCTGGGCATATAGCAAGTATATGATTAGCAGCACCAATAGGAGAATACTTTATAACAGAGATGGTGAGGATGCCATAGATTACAGAATTCCTCTTCCTGCTCTCTCTCTCAAGGGACTGCTGTGACAACTACTTTTACATATTCATGACTTGGGCAGATCTCAGAAGGAGCAAAATTTTTTGAAAAATAGTGTCAGTTAATTTTTTCATTACCATAAGTTATTTGCTAAGTTCAACAGAAAACGTTTTCTTTTATCATTTACAACATAAAAAAGTTAGTTCACAAACATTGGGGGCAATTCAATAAGACATTTGCAACACATTTCTCGGGGGTGTGAATGTAGTCAGAAATCTTGCACCAAATTAATTAAGCCGTGCAAACATTTTCATTGTAGTACCGACGCATGTGATGGTTTAATGAAATTCTTATTTGCCACTAGACATGTGCACTGCCAAAAAAATCGTTTAGTTTCGTTTCGTTTTAAATTCGGATTTGTGTTATTTCGTTTTTCGGGATTCGGGTGTGAAAGTCAATTCGGATTCGGAATTCGGATTCGGTCGAAATTCGGTAGCGGTAGGTCGAACGTTCGTTTCGTTTTCTGTTCTTATTCGTTTCTTATTCGTTTCTAATTCGTTTCGTTCGTTCGTGACATTTGAGGGGGAAAAAATATTTTTCTCCTTCTCTAATGTCACTTTGCTCCAACGAACGAAACGAATAAGAAACGAATAAGAAACGAAAACGAAATGAACGTTCGGACTGCCGCTACCGAATTTCGTAAATGGAAATTCAGATTCGTTTGCATTCGTTATGTCTGTAATTCGGAATTCGGATACATCCGAATTTCCGAAAATTCGTCCGAATTTCGATTCGGAACGAAACGAATCACACATATCTATTTGCCACACTTTTACTGGATGTTGCTATTGTTGTGACATTTTCATAAAGAAATACAGCCGTATCATTCCGATACAAAGATGTCAGATCACAATGAAAACCAGACAAGCAGAAGGTGCTAGTTAAAATATTTATTAGGAACAGTGTCCACAGGAGCAAGCAGAATCATAAACCGGAACAAGCCAAAGTCAGGAGCCGGAGTGGGTAGTTGTCCAAGCCAGGTCAGGAACACAGAGATCAGCGTCATCAAGAACAAGCCAGGAGCAGGAGCCAGGAAATTAGTGTTGTCAGGAACAAGCCAGGAGCAGGAGCCAGAGAGTTCCTATTTAAAGTTAGTTCATCTTTTTAAAAAAAATAGCCTATGAAGTCAAGAAGCCCCAGTAGGTGACAATAAAATAAACGGCTTTTAAAAATCTTCATTAAAGTATCTGTCATACCCAGGGATCCCAACCTGAAAAAAAGTAATTTCAAGGAGGTGCCCTTCTCATTTCAGGGAGGTGCGCTCTGGCCCTGGTCATTGAAGAGCACCCCCTTGAAATGATGGCAGATAGCAAAGAAGCTATTGCTTCTTTGCTATCTGCTGGGTTTTTTTTTTTTTTGTATTCTGACAGCTGCTGCCGTCAGAATACATAAAAAAACCCAGCATAGGAATGAATGGCTAGATTGCTATTGGCTATTTCAATTTGCAAAAGCAAGATGGCTATTGCTCCTGCCCTTTGCTGCTGTCAATCAGCAGGAGGAGAACCTCATGGAGAACTTCAGGTCCACCTCTGCTGATTGACAGCAGCAGTGGGCGGGTGCCATAGCTAGTCTGCTATTGCAAATTCAAATAGCCAATAGTAATCAAGCTAATCATTTCTATGCTGTCTTTTTTTTTTTTACTCTGCCGGCGGCTCCAATATCAGAATAATAATAATTTTAAAAAACAGACAGCAGGGAAAGGTTTACTTTGCTGGATCAAGCAGAGTAAACCTTTCCGGGAGAAAATGTTTCTCTCCCGGGCAGGCGGGAGCCGCTATCTAATAGCGGGAGACTACCGGAACGTCCGGGAGAGTTGGGATGTCTGCATACCTGTAGGCCATTTGCTATCCCACCAAAGTCTACCTGAAAAACTCCCAACATCCTGCATAGCTCTCTGTTGCCTGATAGCCAGGAGGAGCCAGCTGTTGGACGCTTGCTCACAGCAACACAGGAGCGATGCTTGTTCAGAGCCCCGTGCATGCACAATGCTCTCTTGAACAAATTACCCCCAAAAAGCCAGGTTGGACAATGTGTATGCGGCTGAATACTTGAAAACACAGCAATACTTAGCAAAGCATTTACTGGGCATTGTGCTGTGCCTTATTCTCCAAATGTTGACTGCAAAATGTATTCCATAGCTGAGAGTGCAGGATCCTTCATTGTTAATGCTCTACCATGGCCCCCAACCAAGAAAGTGTTTAAAAGCCACGGGTATGAGCCTTTGGTGCCATGCTGACGGTGGATGTGTTTCTCTATCCAGTACCCACTTGTGCATAGCCTAAAATGCATGTGAAGTTGGTATGTGTTTGGACAAGAATACCACAAAGAAGTAGATTCTAACTGCATGGTTTGTTACTGAACGTTCAGGATTTGAGGCCTCCTGGTAGGTTTTTAAATAACTGGCTTTTCTTAAAAAGAAAATAGACACTTTAAGCTGAGACATTGCTGTTGAAAGTGAAATATCTGCCTGCAGAGAACACAGACGATGAAAACAAGCCAAGTAAATAAGCAGAAGGAGGCCAAAAGCAACATTAAATAAATAAACATAAGTATAAGAGGGCTCAACAAGATTCAAGTACAAAGATACTGCGCCCTGCAATATGTCTCAAAACTTAATGCCAGGAACCTGCTCAGTTTTCACTTGCGCAAAAGAGTTTTTTTTTTAGCAGTAGTGACCTATGACCCCGACCTGAGACCATCACACAATGGAGCTAATTTATAGGGCCATGTGATGGATTTGGGATAATAAAAAACACATTGATACAAAGAATTAGCAAAGCATGCTACAAAGATTCCTTTTTTTAAGATGTAATGCACACAACTGCAACAAAAGGGAAATTGTAAATTACCTGTTTTTCTGCTCATCAACTATAAATCACAGAACCCAAAATTTGGGTCTTTAACTGATGCATAGATAAGGTGATTATACAGGGGTTGCCCTTTCCAGATACACTGTGACATTGCCCTGCATGGGCAAATTGGCAGTGATTATCTCATCAGCATACCTCCCAAGAGCCCTGGGTTATGTGAAGCTGTCGTGAATTTTTAAGAAAATCCCAGAGTCCCACAGACCCCAGGACAATCCCTCAGTGCCCCGCACAAGTGAGGCAACAGCCATGCTGCTAGATTGCAGGCATGAGCAGTGAGCTCTGTCTCTCTCCTAGTAATGAATTAATGAATAATGTTACACTAGTGGACAGAGTTTGAAGAGTAGCTATATTCAACCAGCGGGACTTTACTTCTCAAATTGCCACAAACATGACATTATTACTAGAGGAGAGAGGTGGAGCCCACTTCCCATGCCTACAATTCAGTAGCAGGCCTCTTGCCTCCTAAACTCCCCCATCATGATGTCATTCTGTGGGTGAAGAACTGAATGTGGTTACTGCATTCCCAGTCCGGGTATAAGCTGCTTTTTTTGGGGCATGGCATTTAAAGGTTAGAGAAATGGAAGCAGCAGTCTGAGCGGGAAACAGACTGCAACTCGTTGTAGAAAACCTGTACACCAGAACCTGAAGCATCACAAGGTATGGTGAACAGTGTGGTTCTGCCTTCACTGTCTCCATTGCTCAAGTCAGGTAGACCTATTTATGAAGGCTAGGGATAAGCTTCATTTTATTCAACTGAAGAACCCACTGCCAGCTCCCCTGCAAATCCTAATGCCCTGTTCACACTGGTCAGGTCTGTTGAGGTGCGTTTAATGCATGCCTTGCAATAAGGCAGCCCATTCATTTGAATCACTGCAGTATTCCCTGTCAAGGACCTGACACTGACAGCCTGGAATGTTGATCCCTGCTTGAGTCCTTACATTCCTCTGAGTCCTCCTTTGCGCCATAAAGTACGGACCTTATGGCAGTTATGCAGAATTTTCCAGCCTTGCCCGCCATTCACATTTCAGGCATGGACAATTAGCATGCAGACTACCTCAGCCTGCGGTGCCTGGACACACAGGAGTGGTGCCTACATCCAGAAGTGTTCCAGAACCTGTGTTACAGGTGGAAGACACCAGATGTGGTCCTCCTGGCCTCCATCAACAAACTGAATAGGTTAATCTCCATGTACAGACATTTTCTGGAGGAAGCAGCGGATGCATGCCAAGGGATGAGTACAACCTGATTTATGCCATTCATTCATTGAAGCTCCTTTCTTATCTGCTCCACAGGACAGAGATGGAGGGCATTCTAGTGATACTCATAGCTCCGTCCTTGTCCAGGTGGATGTGGTATTTTTAACTGATCAGACTCCTGCCAGACATGCCAGGATGTGGGCTCTTTCAGAATGATGGGATCTTCAGTCCCAAGGACCAATTTACCATCTTACTTCATGGGCACTGGCTTTAATGAATTGGCTGTTGAAACCTAGGTTGAGGCTGACTCTGACTCAGTCCACTTCCCACAAGATCTACCATTGCACATGGAAGGCATACTTTGCTTGGTGCAAGAAAATAAACTTACATTCTGAAAAAAATACTTTGTGGGACAAATCCTGACCTTTTCACACTCAGGCCTGGATCAAAAATTGGCCCTAAGTACTATTAAGGGTCAGATCTCAGCGCTTGCAATATCAAAGACCATTAGCCACTCATTCTTTGATTAAGATCCCACAAGCTCCCACTGTGCGCCAACTTGTTTCTTTGTGGGTTTTAAATTAGTTTCTCTTTTTACTTCAAAAACCTGTCAGAGATATTCGCCTTTCCAAAGGTCACTCACATTGTTGCCTTCCTTGTTGCCTTGTTACCACTGCAAGATATGTGTATAAACTGGCATCTTTGTCCTGTAAAGAACACTTTCTGATCTTGCATATGGACAAGGTGGTGTTAAGGCCTAAAGCCTCCTTTTTTCCCAAGGTGGTCCCAGCCTTTTACCTTAACCAGGACATAGTGCTGCCATGCCTCTGTCCAATCCCAGTACACCAGGATGAGATTTCCCTTCGTTGTCTGGATGAAGTTTTAGCTTTATGTGTCTACCTGGCAGCCAATACCTCCTTTAGAAAGACTGGCCTCTGTCATCCCTGATGGTCCCTGTAACCATCAAAGAAAACCAGCTTCTCGCTCCACCATTTTTCAGTTGCTCAGACAAGTTATCATTCAAGCATATTTGGTTTTAGGAATTGGGTTCCACCCTTTCCTGTCAAGCCACACTCTACTAGCTCTGTGAGTGCTTCTTGAACTTTTCTGCTTCTGGCAACAGGTTTCCAGATTTGCAAGGCTGCCAACAGGTCCCTATGTTTTACCAGATGAATTTGCAAAACCAGAAGTTACCTTGTAAAAGACAGAGTGACAAGATCACTGTGCTTCACATAGCCTGTACAAAGACCAGAGCTGTTATTGGGACCTAGCAGATCCACACACTTCAGGCTGCTAAATTTAGACAATATGTGTTTGGCCCATATTTTAGCTTTAATAAAGTACTAAATATGATTTTTTTTCTGATTGTCAGGTTATTTTTAACTTAACACAGTTTGAAGTCTGCATTTACACAGGAACAGATATCTGAGCTACTGCAGCAAAGATTTTCCTGGACACAGTGGGGCATGAAGAGCAGGGCAAAGAAGACTCACCCAAGGTGTATTAACAGTGGCATAGGTAACCATAGGACTTCTGGAAGCCTTGGGCCTCCGAGGGGTGACCCAAGTCGTCCTGCCACTGTTATCAGCATTAAGCTGACCATACACTGTTATATTTTTGTCATTCAACCTGTGGTCCTTTGTACCACTGTCAGAATACCCGAACGGTGTCACTGTTCATCCAAAATGTTTCCATACAGCTCCTTCAATTTTCGGATTGAAGGATGCCGGATGTAAGGGTGGCAACAGGGCCACCCACTGATTTATCAAGAACCAGCTGAAATTCGTACAGTATATGGCCAACTTAAAGGAGAACTATGACATGAGTGATTTCCACTCACCTCATAGTTCTAAGCCGACCTGTGACAATGAGACTGTCACAGGTCGGCTCAGTAGAGCGGGAGGTGAGGGAAAACATACCGGGTTCCCTCACCTCTCGATCCTGTCACGGCTCTCTGCCGTGACAGGGGGAGGGGCTGGATTCCCCTCTCCCCGCTCCGATCTGCCAGCGCTGACTGGCGGAACGGACGGGGGAGGGGGCGGGTACAGCTGGCTCTGCCTCTAGGTAGTCAGAGCCAACTGTCACTCACGCAGCTGGGCGGATCCCGTCATCTAAGTCGGGATCCGCTCCAGGTGCGGCGTCTCAGTATACCGTGAGCTGTAGCTCGCGGTATACTGAGCTTAGGGTAACGGGAGGACGCTAGTTTGTCTCCTCCCATTACCCTAAGGAGGACTATGGGGAAAAACACTGACCCCATAGTTCTCCTTTAACAGTCAAGGAACTAGCATTTTCTGATGCTGAACTGTCAGCAACGGCAGTGCACATATTCCTCTCATGACAGATTTATTTTAAGGCAAAAATCAGCAGTAGTAGAATCCAGATTCCAGTGCCAATCTATTATATAAGCATCCAAGCCAATCGCTGATGAATATTCTATGGCTTGTGTTTCACTGCTTATGCTGCAAGTGTAGTTTGTCTTGGTGTAGACTGTGCAATTCAGAAAAGCTTGTTGCAGGAGTAATATACGCATTATAAGAAAATATGGCAATAATCAGCTTATCAGCTTCTTTGGTCATCATACCTTTTAGTAACAGGAAAGCTTGACAGAAATGAGCTGCCGTAATCATCCCTGGTTAACAACAGACATTTGTTTGTTGGCAAATTCCCAACACAGGGTAAACAGAAAGATGAAACTACTGTTTGCCATCGTTTCTTTATTTTTAATTATGCTCACTACTGTAAATATAGTACAACACAAATATAAATCTCTCAATAGGCTAATATACTGTAATGTACATGAATATATAAATGTATATACATACTTTATCAATATGTTAATAAATAATGTTTAAGGCCGAGCACACACCTTTGCACTGCAGGAAAGTACACATGCAATGCGCATGTTGCATTTTGGGGTGCTTTGGTGTCATTCATTCTTAATGTCACCCAAACACCAGGCTTTTTGGTGCACTAAACCGTGCATTTTAGTGTACCACAAAACCTGGTAATGCACTCCCATTCATTGTGGTGCGCTGTTGCAACTGTTAAATGTTCTTCTTCTGATGAGAGAAAGAAGGATAAATACAGACTATTTCTGGAATAGTGACTCAATCTTTTCTCAGCTATAAAACCAAAATGGCTTACTGTGGAAAAAATACTGCAAGGCCATTCTACACAAATTGGTTCCTTAGGTTTGACTAGATACCATTATTTCACCCATCAGATTCTCAAAAAGTGGAGATCAGATCCTTCAACTTGATGCCCTTCAACAGCTGCAAAAGTATCTGCTAATCTATCCACCACTCTGTGAAGGGTTTATGTTTGGTGAGTGAAGTCAAAGAGGTAGAGGGGAGATCAGAACCATTTTATACCTACTGGAGTAAGTTTTGTTGGAGGATCTGGGAGATTTGGGGAAATTTTCAGTACCTTTTTTTGGAGAGAATGCAAAAGTGTTAGCACTTCTGTAATATTTTATTGCTGTCTGTGCTTCAGTCACCCTCTCGGTGGGTTCTGGTGATCATTGTCTCTGTTAAGCTGGCCATACACCTATAGATTATCTGCAGATTTTCTATTGTCCATTTATGCTAAACTGTGTGAATGGAGGAATCTCCCGCTGGGCCAAGCTTCAGTATCTTGCTAGTCGGCCCCGCAGGCTGTCAAAATACCTGAACAATCTAATTGGATGCAGGAATTGTTCAGGTGTTTTGAGAGCAAGCTGGGCTCACTAGCAAGATACTGAAGCTTGGCCCAGTGGGGTTTTTCTCCATCCACACAGTTTAGCGTAGCTGGCCATAGAAAATCTGCATATAATCTATAGGAATATGGCCAGCTTAAGAAGGGATATCCACTTGCTTTGGAGAGATCCATTCTTACATCCTGCTGTGTCTCTGGGAAAAGAAAAAAAAATATGATAGGGTTCTAACTATTCCTTGCTGTATTTAAATAGTGTGCATAGGGCCCTTGAATAGCAAGCAGCTGCAGATATTCATTTTTGCTGTGAAGCAACCCAAGTTTATACAGAAAGTGTCTCGTACAATTACACTGCATCTGTATGCTCAAAGAAATGCTCTTGCTGCCATTACTTAATTGGAACATAAATGAAGTTTGATGATCAGTATTTCAGAGAAAATTGTAAATTAGTAATTAAATAAATGGGATGCAGTAAAAGTTATAGTAGGCAGGACTTTGAAGAGATGATGTTACATATATCTGGTTCTGGTATATACCACTTCTACATTAGATCAAAACAGAACATGGCTTGTGTCCTTCCACTGCCCATTTTGAGCAAACAGGTCTATAAGTCCCTTGTTTGCTATTTTTATGATAACGGCCTGAGCTATCTCAGTGATATAATGTGTTACTTTAGCCAGCCCCACCAATATGTTCAGATATTCAAAATAATTCCACTTGTATAAAAGACATTCAAGTTGGCGATTAGTTTGTCATATACATTGGCTCAATACAAGCCAGCACTTGTGCATTGCTGCAAAACCTGTTTGGATCATAGTGCTGTCTCCCTACATTATTCACAATGTGACAATGTGAGTGCTGATGTATAGGAGACTACAGAATCCAAAAATCTAGACAATTTTAACAATTGACTATTTGCATTTACAGTTACATAGTATTTGAGGTTGAATAAAGACATATGTCCATCAAGTCCAACTTATTTGTGTATGTGTGTAAGGTCCTATTGGTGTGTAGTATGTATAGGTCTCTTGTGTGTTATCAATTTTAAGAGTACTTGTACCCCTGTATATTACGGTCCCTGAGGAAATCGTCCAATCGCCTCTTGAATGATTCCACACTTTCAGCCGAAATCACAGCAAGTTCCAGACCCTGACTGATCTAACTGAGAAGAAACCCCTTCACCCCTTGTGCTGAAATTTTTTCTCCACTAATTTTAAGTGGTGGCCTCTCGTCCTTGTCATTGAGTTAATTGTAAAAAGTTTGCTGCTAATGTTACTATCCCCGGTAAACATTTTATACATGAAAATCATGCCCCCCCTTAATCTCCCTACTTCCAAGGAGAACATGTTTAATTTTAGAAGCCAGTTCTCATAACTCAGGTCCTCCATCCCCTTTATGATTTTGGTTGCCCTCTTCTGGACCCTCTCCAGTTAAAGGACATCCCCCCTGTTCACTGGTGCCCAAAACTGGACCGCATACTCCAGATGAGGCCGAATCAGTGATCTATAAAGTGGCATAATTACGGACTTGTCTCTGCTAAACATTCCCCTCTTAATACAGGAAAGGATTCTACTTGCTTTGTTTACCGCAGCCTGACACTGCAAACTATTTTTCAGCCTGTGGTCTACAATGACCCCCAAATCTGTTTCCCTTTCGGGAAACGGATTTTCCGAGGGGAGCTCCCATTAGTGTGTAATCCATTTTCTTGTTTTTAACCCCAAAGTGCACAACTCTACATTTATCCACATTAAACCTCATCTGCCATGTGGTTGCCCACACCCCTATTTTATCCAGATCCCCCTGTAATGTTATAGCGTCAGATTCAGTGACTATTCCCCTCCCGATTTTGGTATCAAAAGCAAACACTGAAATATAGCTGTTCACCACCTCCCCAATATCGTTAATGAATAGATTAAAACAGCATGGGGCCAAGCACAGACCCCTGCAGAACGCCGTTTATGACCCTAGCCCAGTCCGAGAAGGTGCTATTTATCGATACTCTTTGTACCTGTTCCTTTAGCCAGTTCTCTATCCATGTACACATTAAATCGTCTATACCCATAGACCTCAGCTTGTATAGTAAACGTTTATGAGGTACCGTGTCAAATGCTTTAGCAAAGTATACCACATCCACCGGCCTCCCTCCGTCCAGATCTCTACTTACCTCTTCGTAAAAAGTTAGCAGGTTAGTCTGACAAGAACGGCCTTTCCGAAATCCATGCTGGTTGTCATTTACTATGCCATTATCCCGAACAAATTCTACTAGGTGGTTAATCATTCCCTCTAACACTTTACAAACCACCGATGTAAGACTAACTGGTCTGTAGTTTCCCGGATGGCATCTGGGCCCTTTTTTGAATATTGGAACTACCGTAGCCCTCCGCCAGTCAATTGGCACTCTGCCAGTCATTAAGGAATCTTTAAAAATGATGAATAGCGGTCCCGCTATAACCTGGTTTAGTTCTTTAAGTACCTTGGGGTGTAGGTTATCTGGTCCTAATGCTTTATTTGCATTAAGTAGTTCTAGTCTGTGTTGTATCTCTGTTTTTGTTAACCACAGTGGAATATTTTGCGATGAACTATGTGCATTCTTATCTACATTAAACCCGTCTTTTTCCTGAGTAAATACCTTTTTCTCATCAGTATACAATGCCTCGGCCCTCTCCCTGTCGTTTGTGATTAACTCCCCTTTATCATCCATTAATGGGCCTATCTGCTCCTTTCTTACTCTTTTACTATTTATGTACTGGTAAAAAAAATTGGGATTCTTTTTACTAACTGTGGCGATATGTTTTGTTACATTCTTTGTAATTTGCGAACGTCAATGACGTCCCTTCCATCTTATATTTTATAAATGCCACTCTCTTGTCCTTGATGAGTTGCTTTACTGATCTATTTATCCATAGCGGCTTAGTTTATGATCTTTTAATTTTGTTCCCCAAAGGCAGGGGCGTATCTGCCGCGAGGCAAACAAGGCATTTGCCTTGAGCGGCACTTTCCAGAGAGCGGCCGCCCCCAAACCAGTGATACAGAACCTAACCTGCCAGGCTGAGCGCAGACCACACACATAAGGAAGCCCATCAGCAATAAGTGTGTGGCACACCGAGGACCCTGACACCGCCTCCTTCTTCCATTATACACTGTCCCCCTCCTCCATATCCCCTGCACACGGAGCCCAGCCGGGAGAAGTCAGCGGCAGCAGCAGCTGTAGCTAAGTGCCTGCACAAAGAGCCTGCAACCTGGGCAGCTATAAACTTCGGGTCCCTTGTGTGGACACTGACATCTGCAGACTGCAGGGATCCTTTTCTTATGGGCGATCTGCCTGTTTCTGGGGCAGACCTGCCATTTCAGCTTTGACTGAATGCTTGGTAGAGAGCACAAAGGAGCCGATCTGCAAGGATCTGTGCAAGGCTGGTAGGTGGTTTAGATCAGTCCTAATCTGCTGCCATTGGAAAGTTATGTGTGTACACTTTGAATCATTATTAATCTTTGTCCCAGATTGCCTCACAGCCTGGCAACTGAGTACTCTGCAAATGGATCCTGCCCTGTATCAATTTATCCTTGTCTTTTCTCTGAAAATGCCATGAAGTCATGATAAGGCTCCATTCACATATAGCGTTTGCTATTCCTGCGCAGTTTTCCGTGCGGAAGACCGTACCGGATGCAAACGCAATATGTTGAATAACAACACGGATTCCGCTTGTTTGCAGCCATTATTTTACCGCGAACGTGCGCCATATTATCGCGCTTGCACTATTTTGGGGGTGGAATATGTGCGGACAGCCGCTCCAGTGTGAATGGAGCCTAAACTGTTTTTTTTATTCCCTGCATCCCTTTCTGCTCCGTGATAATCAAAAATGTTAAATTTAGTTGGTAGTTACATAAAGCAGTGTCAGAACTTAACTGCCAAAGAAGTTAACTGATTGGCCAGAAAACGTTGTGTACTTTTTAAGGTATTAAAGAGCGTATTTGATTATAAAAGAAAGCTGTTGTGCTTTGGATCCTCCAATAAAAAGAAGTTATTAAAGTAAAAAATGAAGCAAGCAGGACCAACATCTGTTTTAAAAATTAAAACTATGCGCTGAACAAACACGGTGCTGTTGGGAAGAGACTTGGATGGGAAGGTGTGTGCCTCAATAACATAAACCATTTGAATTATTCTTTAATTGAATTTAGGAGAACCTGAGGGCTAGTTCATACCACAAACAGTGCGTTCCGGCCCAATTTGGTGCCGGAACGCACTGGATCACATTCCAGGCGGCTCCCTGCGTTGAGGGGCAGGAGGGGGCATGGCGGTACATTGAAGTCAATGGCACAGCAGCCACGCCCCCCGGCCGCAGTGCTATCACCCTCACCCGAACGTGTGGAACATCAATGTCTGTGTTTTTTCTGACTGCACCGGACCATAACGCAGGCATTGATGTGCCATGCGCTTGGGTGCAGGCGTTCGCATTGCGGTTGGGGGGCGTGGCTGGTGTGCCATTGACTCAATGCACTGCCACTCCCACCCCTGAATGCAAGGAGCCAGCTGGGATGCGATCCAGTGCGTTCCCGGAACCAAATTTGGCCGGAACACACTGTGGTGTGAACTAGCCCTCAATATGGTTTGTTTTTTTTACTATGTGAGCCCAGATTCTATGTGAAAGAAACATCTGCCATTATCAGAAAAATAAATAATCCTTACCCAAATCCACCAATGAGCTCAACCTCCTCTCTCTGATGCTGGCTGTTTAAACAGGCGCTCGCTGTATCCAGCTAATAGCACAACCTGTCAGAGGTTGGAAACAGCATGCGCACTGTATCCAGCGTCTGACAGGTTACGCATAATGTCCTAAACCGGAAGGGGTGGGGCAAATTTAGATTGGGGGCGCCCGAGTTTAGTCTTGCTTAGGGCAGCACAAAACCTGAATACACCACTGCCCAAAGGTATACACTTGGTAATAATAGCCTTATGTAGTGTGTTCTTCAAACATTCACACTTCTGGTCAGTGCTCAGTTTCTGAAATACATTTTCCCATTTGATTTCACCCATGAGCTGGCGCAGCTTATTGAAGTTAGCCTTCCTGAAGTTTAGGGTTTTTGTACGACCAGCCGTCTTCCCGTTTCTATACCCAATATTGAAGGTAATCACATAGTGATCACTGTTACCCACTGTCTCCCCAATTGCAATATCCTCAATTAACTCCCCATTTTTAGAAATAATTAAATCTAGGATTGCATTTTTCCTAGTTGGGACCTCCACCATCTGATCCATGAAGTTGTCTCGCAACATGTTCAGAAAACGGGCTGCCTTTGACGAATGGGATGTTCCGCTTGCCCAGTTTATGTCTGGATAATTGAAGTCACCCATAACGATGACATTACCCTGCTTCCCAGCTGTTTGCTAATACACAGTATGCAGAAACGTATACATAGCAGAATAAGCAATATAATACACAGATCAGCCATAAAATTATGACCACCCACCCAGTTTTGAGTAGGTCCCCTTTTGCCACTAAAACAGTATTGACCCATCGAGGCATGGACTCCACTAGACCTCTGAAAGTATGCAGTGGTATCTGGGACCAAGCTGTCAGTAGCAGATCCTTTAAGTCCTGTAAGTTGCGAGGTGAAGACTCCATGAATTGAACTTGTTTTTCCAGCACATCCCACGGATGCTTGATTGGATTGGGATCTGGAGAATTTGGAGTCAACACCTCAAACTCTTTAATGTGTTCCTCAAACCGTTCTTGAACCATTTTTCAAGGGTGCATTATCCTGCTAAAAGAGGCCACTGCTATCAGGGAATACCATTCCATGAAGGGGTGTACTTGGTCAGCAACAATGCTTTCGTAGGTGGAACTTGTCAAAGTAACATTAACATGAATGGCAGAAACCAAGGTTTTCCAGAACATTGCCCAAAGCATCACACTGCCTGCTTGCCTTATTTCCAAAGTGCATCCTGGTGCCATCTTTTCCCCAGGTAAGTGACTCACACACTTACGGCCATCCACATGCTGTAAAAGAAAATGTGATTCATCAGAGCAGGCCACCTTTTTCATTGGTCCGTGGTCCAGTTCTGATGCTCATGTGCCCATTGTAGGCACAGGTCAGCATGGGCCCCCTGACTGGTCTGTGGCTAAACAGCACTATACACAACAAACGGTGTGCAATGGAATTAACTGTGTGTAGACAGTATTAACTTTTTTCAGCAACTTGAGCTACAGTAGTTCTTCTATTGGATTGGACTACACAGACCAGCTTTTCCCATGTGCATTACTGAGACTCGGACGCCCATCACCCTGTCGCCGGTTTACCGTTTTTTCTTCCTTGGACCACTTTTGTAGGAAGGGCCATTGCAGACTAGGAATATCCCACAAGAGCTGCAGTTTTGGAATTCCTCTGACTCAATCATCTAGTCATTACAATTTGACCCTTGTCAAATCCTTACCCTTGCCCATTTTTTCTGCTTCCAACACATCAACTTCAAGGATAAAATGTTCACTTACTGCCTAATATAGCCCACCCACTTCCAGGTGCCCTTGTAACGAGATAATCAATATTATTCACTTCACCTCTCAGTGGTCATGTTATGGCTGATCGGTGTACAATACCCACAAATAATGTAGCCCTTACTTTCTAAAAGAGAAAAAGAGCCACAAGGAGACCCCTCTTCATCCCCATTACATCCTCCTTCCACTCTCAGAACTGCCAGCAGCAGCACAATCACTAACTGCTGCAGCCAGCGTAGTATTATGGCTATTTTTTTCTTTCCAAGGCCAGAAGTGGAAGTGTCATACAACAGTCGACAACAAATGGCAGTGGTTGAAAAGAATGGCTTATCTCAACTTCTCCAGGGTCTCTGAACCCATATAAACAAGAAAACAGATAAGAGAATTGCCAGTTTTTGTTACACATTTTAATTTACACATTACCTAGTGATAGGAGTTCTGCTTAAAGGAAAATCCCTAACAAATTCAGTATTACGTAATATTAAAAATGACCTTTCACTTTACTCTAAACACAGCTATGTTATTTTGTTTTTCTTACCCAACTACCCAAAAACAAATGTCACCCTGGCAACCACAGGTGTTCTCTTTGTTTACAGAACACTCCATGAAGTGTACTTCCATCCTCATGATTAGTCATGATCGGTTCACGGCTTTTTCCAGCAGTTTTTTCTTATTACAACACTGGAACTGTCCATGTACTTACACCAGGTAGACCCTTTCGCTTAGCACTTAGTAGTCAGGAATAGGTGTCCATTTCAATAGAACAAAAAGAGGTAAAGCTTCAGTAATGTTCAATAAACTCCATGAAATAGGTCCAGAAGATATTATTTTTTCAGCAAAAGTGGAGTTACATGAAAAAAACTGTAATATAATCATGGACAATCAATTTGATTTGATGATTAAAACTAGAACTATGTCCATTCTATAAACATTACATAGAAAAAGCAGTAAATACGCTATACAATATGCTCTCACTGACCTCTGTAGTTACATCCCTCGTGGAGTAATTCATCCTCAAATGTCACAATATCAGTCATTGAAGTCAAGTTTTAGCACTTTTCTCTGACGACCCTTCCTGTGAACTTGCTCTATGCACGATATTCTAATTATTCGAGTTTCACCTGTACATTAGGGATTAGAAGGCTGACTAGGGGGAGCTAAGCTACACAAAGTAACTTAGAAATACAAATAAACTAAGACGCTGCAGCTGCAAACTGTTTGAAAAAAATAAAGAGGACCTGTACACAAAATAAAAACCCAGCTTCATTCTAGACCTTCCCCTATTAAACAATTGCATTTTGTTGGGGGGGGCAGCAAGTTCTTTTTTTTGGTTGGTACTTACTCCCACTTCCTCATTCCTCTTCTAAATGAGGATTACATAACCCTTAGCCGCCGGCAGCCTCTTGGGATAACACGTCACACATTCCAGGAGGCTTCAGAAAATTCTTCTTGCATTCTGTTGATCTTGTGCACCTGCATCAGTGTTTCACCAAAGGGTCGGCTGTAAGTGACCAGAAAGTGACAGTCACCTCCCAAATCCAAGATGGCAGCGCAGAAAAAAATAAATAAAGCTGCAAAGACTTTGAATGTGAGGAAGATAGCACTGGACTTCATGGGTTAGTAAGAATGTGTTTTTTTAAAGTTATAGTACTTTTAGCAGCTGACTTTTCGTTTGGGATAGCTGGAAGAAGTTCCTCGTTAACTTCTTCAGAATGGCTGCAGTTACAAAGGCCAGTGAAGGCTCGTTTTTTTTAAAAGTTAAAGTAGAACTCCAGTCAAAAACAAATTAATAGACGTTCTGATGAAGGGGGCGTGCCCCGGAAACGCGTCGACACCTCACTGATCTGCACACAGGACTCATTAAACGGATCCCTCCAGTGCTCCGCTTTTCACTGTTTTACAACTCGTTGTCATTCTACCCTTGTGAGTACCTGCCAGCTTGTCTTCTTTTATGATTGTTGAATAAACTAATCTGCACTAGGAAAGGCGCCCCTCTCTTTGTGTTTTCTTGTAGATGTCTCAGTCACCCTGACTGTATTGGGGCTGCATCCTGCACCTATGCTAAGTATGTTTTCCTTATGAGGGATAAGTGATGACTGCTTCTGGCGCTTCTGGACACTATTTTTTTTTTTCATTAATAGCCCATTAAAAGATGAAAAAAATAAACGTTTTTTGCTGCAATACTAACCTTCGATCAGGAGCTGCACATCCCTTAACCCCCGGTGCTTCTTTTTTGCCTGTAGATGCCTCCAGTCTCCTGGATTGAATTATAGTCAGCATCATTCAACCCACTTTACCATCCTTATGGATTCTGCAGTAAAGGGGTGTAACTATAGCCATGGCAGGTAATGCAACTGCTATGGGGCCCAGAGCCGTCGTGATTTTCCCAGGTAGCATTAGCATTTGGCTAATACATTTGGGTAAGATAAATGCATATATAGTTTGGGAACATGGATATGATTAGCATGAAATCAGTTTAGTATTTTGCCTCACTAGAGGAATTGCTTTTGAGATGGAGATTAGGGAGAGGGGGGCCCACCTTAATGGATCTGCTAAAGGACGCATACACATATTTATGGCTCTTCTGCAGTGTGTTCCTTTACTCCATAGAGCTGATTTGTGGTAAATCTGCTAATCGATTTTTAAACTACCTCATCCCAATCTTTCCTCCATACCTCCCGCTTCCCTTTTTAATCACTTTCCTTGGCCCCCTTCCTTTACCGGTGTAATCACTGCTTCATGAATGAATGCAGCATCTTCCCTGGAGCTGCATCAGCCACGTGTAATATATGTGGAGTTTTTTCCTCTGTTTGTTTTTAAGGTTTTTTTTTTTTTCTTCCTTGCAGGAAAATTGCATTTTCCGAGCTGCCTGGCTTCTTCCTGCTTTCGATCATCGCTTGCGTATAAGTAGAATCTGACTGTCTTTGTTAACCTTCCTCCCACACATACAAACGCTTACGCTAAGAAATGCATTTATGGCCAGTTTCTGAGAAAACGGTTATAGCAAAAAAAAAAAAGATAAACGAGGGACTGAGGGGCTCTTCGTGGAAAACCCTGTGACATATAGAGTTCACTGCTCTCATTTATCCTGTGCGGGCAATCAGCAACGCTCGGTTTTCTCTGCCAGATCTACCAGATTGTGCCTGTGTGTGTTCAGCGGAAAGCCCTTGTGGTGAGCGTTCTTATCCTCTGCCTATTCCCGTAACCTCTTCATTTCCAGGAGCACATGACATATCAATAGAGATCTGCCTAGAAACACTAATAAAGACATACATGTGTGCACAGCTCTCGTGTAAACAGAGACTAGTGCTACGTAATCCGCAGTGCAGAGATTATGATGTGCTATCTCCATCATTTTGGGGAATATACAGTATAATGATTGTGGGATAACAGAACACACATGCAGCCTGCATTTTTCTTTGAAAACAGCTACTTTGTTTTATTGCATTATTTACTCTTTTTTATTGCAACGCTTTAAACATAAGGGACAACTTAGTGTATCTAAAGCTGGCCACACACTCATTGTTTTTGTTTGTGTGGTGCTGAACGAGAAAAGCCGCTCAATTCCCTCATCTACGCTAAAGAGCATGGATGGGAGAAACCCCCTGCTGGGCTTTTGTACTCACACAATACCCGTGACTGTGACTGCAGCTGATTGGCTTCTGGCACTGTTTGGCCAAGAATTCTCGGACAGGCTCCGTTTACAAAAGTTGATTGAAAAAAAAGACCTTTTGTCGAATAGATGAGTTCCAATGGGGCAACACACTGCTTGAATTTTGGCCAAGTCAGTAGGACTCAACTGAAATTTGAGCAGTGCATAGCCAACTTAAAGAAGCCTAGGATACAGAATAAAGAAGATATACTCACCCGATCCTCAGTCCACTGCCAGTGACTGCCAGGGCTTGGGGGAGGAAAGACAGCGGCGACCTGTCTAGTAGCCAGACGAAATCAAGGATCAGGTATGTATATTTTCTTTATTTGCAACCCTTGACCAAAATGAGCAGTTATCCCTTGCAGTGGGGGGTAGCCCCACTGTAAGGGTTAACTTTTGCAAATCCTGGAGTTGCTCTTTAGTACAGAGATCCTGCAGCAGTAACCATGGCCAATGTTACCTGCTAGGAATATAATGACAGGAAAGCAATGGGGAGGTCATTTGTTCCCAGGGGAGCGGGGAGGTCAATGGATCCCAGGGGAGCATTCAGGCAATCTAGTACCCGTAGCGAAACAACAGCAGCACAAAGTGGTAATTCCATTAACAGAGAAGATGAGACCTGATAGACCTCTAGTGTCCTATGCACAGCAGAGAGTAGCAAAACAACATAGGAGAGGTAAAGTCTATCAACTAGTTCAGTGTCATTGGTGAAAGGGCTAGGATCCAGTATCCAGTTTGGACAAATGACATGACAGCAAGCAGGTTAGAGCCCAAATTCAAGGACAATAATGAACAGTATGGAAACTGAAGGGTAGGTCTTGCAATCCGCACTATAGTGGACAGTTTCTAGGTGTTAGTGTTAAAACAACTCAATATAAAGATTAAATACATATAAAGGAGCTGTTTTACCAGTCAAAAATGTACACAGCTCTGCCCAGCTCTATCTGGCAGGTCAGGAGACCTGATTTTTCTCCTGCAGTAAAGTAACACGTCCATGTCTTGCCCCTCCCCCAGTCTGTGACTGGGCAGGGAAAAGAGAAGCAGTGGGCTGATGAGTTCATCTCTCTGTTCTCTCCTCCTATCAGTATGTTGCTTGTTAGCACTGCAGCACACCTGATTGGGTCTTTTCGCTGCTTCTCCTTATCCCACCTAGCCTGTTGT
This sequence comes from Nanorana parkeri, assembly GCF_000935625.1. Lineage (NCBI taxonomy): Eukaryota > Metazoa > Chordata > Amphibia > Anura > Dicroglossidae > Nanorana > Nanorana parkeri. Next base: position 1,413,036 of record NW_017306502.1, read on the forward strand.
TGAGGAACTGCAAGGGGCTGATACCAAGCCAAATTCAGAAACTTACACTAGTTGCATTTAAAAAAAAATACATTTAATGATGTAGTCATGAATAGAAAGTTACAATCATTTGTGTCTTTTTTATCTACCTGCAGTTCAGGAAAACATATCAGGACATTAATATTAGAGCTGATATTGCTGACACATTCTTAAACTTGCTGCAGAGCCATCCACCTTATCCTTGTTTTACTACCTAGTAAGTCACTGAGTATGGATCCAGTCCGCTCCCAACATGCCCACTTGTTCCAGATCAGTGATTTGCTAATTAGTAAAGCGAGGATGATGGGTCTAGTGTTTGCACCTTTAACACAGCAACAAGAAATGTGACAGCAGTTGACCCAAACGCCAGCAAGTTCAGCAATACGTACAATGTAAGGAACTTGGTCGCATTAAGGTCCTGCAATCAGCACAATAGTAAGTAGTCGTAGAGTTAAAGGATTAATAAACCCTCGCGTATTTTTGCTTATATCTAGTACTAGCAAGCAGTAGATATATGCAAAGACATTAAAAAATAAGTTTACAAAAGGATTAAAACTTACCTATGTTTCCGCCACGCGCTCCCGTCCGAAGATCTAAAGATTCTCAGGCGGTCAGAAAGGATCTTGGGGAGGGCGCATGCGCAGTTCAGATCTTCGGTCGGGAGACAAGGAGAGACACAAAGTAAGTCAATGCAGCAGCGTGCACCCGCACAGACACTGTGGGACAGGAAGTGCCAGTTAAGAGAGAGGAGTCAGCCCTGGATCAGAGACTGGCACTAGCGGTGGAGGGACTCCTCAAAACTACTTGAAAGAAGAAGATGATTGGATCAAGAGGCATCATTTAAGGTAAGTCCTTACACTAGCATTGGGGGGGTGGGGGGAATTTGCCTTTAATGTCACTTTAGAGCTGAACTATGGGATAAGCAAATATTGTGACGTGTGTATTTTTATTAGAATCCTGCTGTGCTTTGTGTATTTCTTCCAGACCTGTGCAGTATCCAGTGTGAAACATTGCTTCTCTAATAAAGACCTGCTACTCCGTCTCCTTGTGCAGGGTGACTGGTCTTGTATCTGCCCTCCTTTAGTTTCTGGAGGCAGCCTGTAGTGAGTGGGGCCTGCTGCTGTCCCTCCCACAGCTCTGCTCACTGCACAGGCTATGTGCAGTACAGTGATGATGTCACTGCTACTTTTCCAAGGTAATATATGGGTTTGTAAATGCATTTGGTGCACACAATGGGGATGTATATGCTTCATGGCTATTGAGGATTACATTTAAATTAAAACTTCTGGGCCCAGAGTTCAGCTTTTAAGGATAGCTATGCCCAGTTCAATACAGCACAGCTTTCCAGTCCCTGGATTCATCAAGCACATACAATAACTGTTCATCTTGCAGAAATAAAAACATTTCAGGCTGGGTGGCAACCATAGTTCCATCCAAAGATACAGTGGAGTGGCCCTCATTTACACCTGAGTGACAGCGTCTTCGCTCGCAGAAAGCACCTTCTTGCACATTTTTACATGCGTAAAACGTGCGCACATACAGTCACGCGTTTTTGTGAACAGGTTATGATACATTGAAGTAAATGGACAAATGTTTCCATTGATGTCTATTGGACCAAGAAGCGCAGAATCTGCTAAAAAGAAGATCATGTACTTTCTTCAAGCGACAGCGTTTTGCTACAAGCGACAAAATGCTCAGATGTGAACATGGCCAAAGAAATGAATAGAGATTTTTTTGGG
>NW_017306502.1:1414826-1441916 GCF_000935625.1 Nanorana parkeri
AGTGTTTTTTGGAGCAAAAAAAGCACTACAAAACGCTCTGTGTGAATGAGGGTTAAGACAAGAGTGTAAGGGTAAAGAATGAAAAAAAGAAAACTAATGCAGCCACCTCATCTACTGGTAAAATGCAATACATCACATTTTTGTTTTTGGGTACAGATGCATTTCTGATCATCAGCTCAATGACAAGGATTTTCAGCAGCATATGGGTTAAGTTCAAGAAGAAAGCACAGATGCATAAGCAAAAGGGTAACTCACTAGCCTACAGAGACAGAAGCTCTAAATGTCACTGACTGTCTGACCTCAGTCAATACAGTTCACGGCAGCACCCAGGCACGCGTTCATCCTTTTTTTGCAGTATGCGCTGCTGATGTAAACCGGAATGCACAGGAGCTGCTGGGAATCTCTGGCTCCTGCCTACTTGCAGCAGTGCAACCAGGAGCTGAATGCGGACATGCAGGAAAGACTACTGGGTATCAGAAGATGAATCCACCATCCTTTGTATGGGAAAGGCCACTTGTATGAAGCATGAAAAATGCAGGAGCCTTTGCCATTGCTCGGAGATAGTGTGTCTTGTAGAAGGTAACCAAACTGACACACACAATGGTAATTGAAATACAATGGTAATAAAAGCCTGAAGAAGTACTTAATGCGTCAAGGGGAACACTTTTATAAATAATGACATATTCCAAACATGGGCACACTGCACCAACAAAAAGAAACAGTAATCACAGGTCACCAACAGAGACGGACAAACAGATATCACGATAGCGGCTAATCCATAATCAATAATGGTGTGGCCAGCTGTCTTAAGGGACCTGTTAGGTCCAATTATTGCTCCGCATGCTCATATAACAGGCAGCAAATACTGTACAATGGTCCTTCCTGCAGGCTAGAGGCTAAGGAGGGAGCTGGAACTGTGGCATCACTAATACGACATAAGCAAGCTTGACAGTGCTCCCCATCCAATGTTTATGTGAATCAAGAGGGGGAAAAAAGGAACTAACCATTTACGAAAGGTAGGTAAATATGCTACACCCCTACATAAAATAGAAAATTCCTACTCTGATAATGTCACTTTTCATATATTGCTAAAGGTTAACTGGATTTAAGCAAAAAATACTGACATGGGTACAAATTGGAAGAAAAATACCACTATAGAAAATATTACACACAGTTAAAGACACATGAGTACACTTTTGTAGCAGTGAATTTAACAATCTCCAAATAAACTGCATTCACTGTAATTGAAAGCATGCACCAGGAAAATTCACCTGCAGTGAATAATTGGTTAGTGTCACATTTACTGCTTTGAAAAAATGCCCCTTAAAGGAGAACTATGGGGTTAAGGCTTTTCCTCATATTTCTCCGCTGGCGGATCGGAGCGGGGAGGGGGGAATCCAGCCCCTCCCCTGTCACGGCAGAGAGCCGTGACAGGATCGAGAGGTGAGCGAACGCCGGTATGTGTTCGCTCACCTCCCGATCTACTGAGCCGACCTGTGACAGTCTCATTGTCACAGGTCGGCTAAAACTATGAGGTGAGTGAAAAGCACTCACCTCATAGTTCTCCTTTAAGCTGGCTATACACAGTTCAAATTTCGGCTGATTCCAATGTAATTTGAACCATGAAAACTAATGACCACACCTGGCATATGTTATAGTGTTATAGTTTATCCCTTCCACTGCCACTTTTACTGGACAGTTTGTCCTGCGTGTAAGGGTTTGTTCCCAACATAGCATTGCGCTATATGCAGGGGATATATGCACCCTATTGCGCAGTGCACAGCACCGCACACTAGTTCCTCTGGTGTATGGCACTGACATTTGTTCTCAAAGGCTCCAAAACACGCCTCACGCATAAAGCACTCAAACTCCATTTGGATCTGTGTTGTTAGCACACAAAAGCATTTCTATTTCTTTCAGTGCTAGCTGTAGCTCCACCCCAGGCTGGAGCCCAGATTATGGGTGTTCCTATGGGGGAGTTACAGTCAGCACCAAGACTCTGTGTGCTGTGTGTTTACTATTCAGAGTAATGTGCCTATTATCAAGTAATCCAGAACAATAGGACTGCTGTGGATTACATATACTGTACATACAAGCAGTATAGTACACAAGAAGTACAGTTCAGTTTGATGCAGTGCACATGGGTACTGTACAGAAACCAACCTTGTTCTTGTACACAAGAACAAAATAAGTGTCTGCTTCCTCAGTTCAGTACTGGACAATGTTGCCTGCATCTAAATGTGGATGCAAATCTAAATAAAAGCATGTGAAATAAAAAGGAATTCATATGCTGAATGCTATCATTACACGTAATAATCACATAAACTTATGCTAATAAAATATTTTTCACAATAGTGGTCTTTTAAGCCTTTCCACAGCTTAGTTGTTAGATTGGCTGATTAGAATACTGAGATATAAAAGGGTTAATGTATAAACACCAACCTGAATAAATCATCCTCTCAAGACGCAGCAGACTCGGTGGCGCTGCTGACACATGTCGGTATAAAATACACAAATACGAGATAAGAGACTGCATACTTGCATCACTTTGTGACTGAGCTGAAATATATTAAAATGGCACATTTTAGAGAGACTTTGTTACTACGTGTGCATGTTACTTCTATGGGTCTCTCACCCACCATTGGTCTGGAATGCAAAGACCACCAACAAATCTAGTAATAAGAGCCTGCTAAAAGATCAAAATAATGTGATTTATGGAGAAATGATATTGCAAAGCACAAGTACACAATCATCTTTAAACAGGATGTATTTTTTTCAGGATTCTGAGCTATATGGGTGCAAAACAATGTCTCTTTCGGTGCTTTAATCTCTAGAGGGTAACGTGGGGTCAACATAGGAAATCTGAGTTTTTCTGCCTATAGCTTCCATGCTTGGTAAAGATTGAATACAAAAACTAACAACACTCCTTCATTATTATTATTACATAGTATTTATATAGCGCCAACAGTTTGCGCAGCGCTTTACAATATAGGGAAGACATTACAATCACAATACAAACCAAGACAAGATGGTAAGGAGGGCCCTGCCCCTGAGGGCTTACAATCTAAAATCACACATGGATGGAAATTGTAATATCTGTAAGTATTTATCCAAATAAATTGGAATATTCGTCTTGTAATGCTTCACTTTAGCATCTTTATTTCATATTTTGAGAAGTAGTGCTAAATGCATGTTTTAGGTTGTAATTTATTCCCAGGTTCAAAATTTTTTTTTCACATTAAAGTGTTCCAATCATTAAAACTGTATGTGAATTGAAATAGACTGAGTACAAGAACCCTGCTTGAATGTCTGATTTCAAAAGGCACTAAACAGTAGTAGGTTTTAAAGTAAAACCACTCAAAGTTTAGATGAATGTATTCACTCTTGGACACCTCACATGAGGTTGTGAACAGCTAAGCTACTCAAATCAGACAGGATCAATGTCTGTTTAGGCCAATAACAGCCAAACAGGGCAACTATTCTCTCGAATTTATGCAGTCACTCCAACTTAAGAATTGGCCAGCCATCATGTATTTTCTTAGGTGTTCCCTGAGAGAAGGCCAGCAGTGGACTGTGTATGCTCAGTGCATAAACATGTGCATTCAATAGTGTATGTGTGCATGTTAATACCACTAGCATTGCACAGAATGATTTGCTGCTCTTAGATGTCCCAACTGCAATATCAGGTCTATGGCTCAGCTAAAATTGGTCACAAGTGTTACAATTTGATTGTGCAGTACAATCTCCTTTAAATTTACCAACATTTATGTAGTGCAGGGGCCTGCTTGATTGTGTGTATTATATAAATATATATATATATGCACTGTATCTCTCCCTCTCTCTCTATAGTGTATGTAAAGGTGTACATTTTTACAACATAAGTAAAGTCAAACCTTTTTTCGGTTTTACCGCTCTTTTGATTCATTGGAGAACATTTGCTAATGTCCACCTGTGATCCAAAGTCAGAAGATAGCGGGCTACTGCCTGCTATCTACTGACAGTACAGAGCCACGCTGCAGATGGGATCCACCTGGCTGCCTGATTGACAGCTGGATCTTTCTCTCTAGAGCAAGAGCCAGCTGTTGTGCCCTTCCACCCTCCCTGTCCTGTTAATCAGAGCTGGAGGAACAGAGAGGGGAGTGGGGAATCCCTGTGGGGAACAATGACTGACAGTGCTCTGTGCAGGAGGGAGGAGACCAAGAACTGAGAGATCAGTGCTGACATGATTGCTTAGTTCTTGGTCTTAGAGCCAGTGGAGACAGCTACAGTGTCCAGGACCAGCTCTAAGCTGCAGGGAGAGTATATTTTACTCTTCCCGCACTAATCCTTTAAGATGGCACTAAACTATGCTTGGTCCCTTTTCCAGCAACTGTTTGGCTAATAAAATTGTTCTCCTTACATAGGGGGTTAAGGGTGGTGTCATGTCAGTAGATTAAATCCTTAGTAACAAAGTAAAACTAGAACCAGGCAGCCTTGCAGAAAACATTTTTAGCTGAAAAAGGTAGTAGTAGATGTCTTGTGGTGTCTGTCCTTAGCAGCATGTTTAAAATTGATCAGGGAAACAATGCGTATGAGACACTGAAGATCATAAAAATAAACTTGAAATACAGTCATAGATTAGGCAGGCTACCAATGGTTATTGCTGAGTTGGCAGACTTGCGTTGGCAACACACAGCACTCTGGGCAGCATTGGATGCTTACCTGATATGTGCAACAGATATGAATATCAAGTGGGAAAGGGATCTTGGATAGCCTACTGACTTGGAAGCAAACAATTTGATTTCTCTGCAAATGACAGTTTCACCCCTGACCCTACTCCTTGAAAAGCTCTGTAAGGCCCCGTTCCCACTGCGCGATATGCAAATCGCGCGTTTGTCGCGCGATTTGCATATTGCGCGACATCGCGAGATTTGCCGCGTGATGTCGCGTTCAAGCTTGCATTGAGCAAGCTTGAATCGCGGCTAAATCCGCTCAAAAAAGGGTCCTGCTGTAGCGACACACGACCCGCGACAGCAGGACCCTTTGCCCCATTGGATTGCATTGGAGCGCGATATCGCGCGGTAATTTGCAGCGATATTGCGGGAATTACTACGCGATAAATCGCTCAATGTGAACGGGGTCTAAGGCCTTGTTCACACCTGGGTGTTTTGCCTAAGCGCGTCACACGCGCGTTTTCTTCCCGGCGTTTGGCGCGTTTTTTTGAGCGTTTTTGTATTTTAGAAACGCGCGAAAGCGTAGGACGCGCTACAAAACGGCCAGGTGTGAACAAGGCCTAAGGGTAGTTCGTCAAGGAAATAGATACCACGAGTGAGGCAGAGAAAAAGCTTTGCAAGACTACCAAAATTCTAGTTATTCTGGACAGTTGTTGGATCTTACATTTGATATCAAAGATTATGACAGCCCAAATCATTGCCTACCCAACTAAACAGGTTGCTTTAAACACTACTCACATAGGTACTTCAATTTTTTCCTTGGCACAGTACAGCTCCAATGATTATAAGTCAGATAGCAAAATATCCTAGGTAATTAGACATGTGCGATTCATTTCATTCCGAATCGAAATTCGGACGAATTTTCGGAAATTTGGACATTCGGATGTATCCGAATTCCGAATTACAGATATAACGAATGCAAACGAATCCGAATTTCCGTTTCCGAAATTCGGTAGCGGTAGTTCAATCGACCGTTCATTTCGTTTTCGTTTCTTATTCGTTTCTTATTCGTTTCGTTCGTTGGAGCAAAAGGAGAAAACCATTTTCCCCCCTCAAATGCCACTTTGCTGCAAACGGACGAACGGATGAACGAAACGAATAAGAAACGAATAAGAAACAAAAACGAAACGAACGGTCGAACGAACTACCGCTAACGAATTTCGTCCGAATCCGAATTCTGAATCCGAATTGACTTTCACACCCGAATCCCGAAAAACGAAATAACACAAATCCGAATTTAAAACGAAACGAAACTAAACAAATTTTTTGGCAGTGCACATGTCTACTAGGTATATATAAAATATCTAACACTTAATGCATGAAATCAATTACAAATATATGTGAATTTTCTGTTCAGGGAAGGTCACCTGAAAAGAATTAACATAGTGCACCCTATTTGATGTTATTGTGATCTTCTTTAACTCTGTTCAGCAAAAGGGGATGTTTTGTGCTATCACTGCTCATTGTGGTCTGTGGCTTTAATGTTAATGAACTTGCCACTCATGTCAAAGGGATTGCGGACACATTTGGTTTCTTAATATTAAACATACATTTTGCTCAGGGTTTGAGATACTGAAGAAATATGTCATAGCTTTAATATCACATTAAATTCCAATTCTGAGAATTTGCTTTATTAACTTATCTATACAGGACTTGGCAACTGGAGTGAATCCAGCCAAGGTATATTTAATATGACTGCTCGTGTAAATTAGCTCCCGAATCCTAATGTAATGTTTTCTTGGTCTCCATGAGGTAATAAATAGCACAAGGTGTTATGAAATCCTCTCCTGGTATCCATTGTTTGGACTTTTCTCTTCTGGGTTTCGCCCAGAGTATTGGAAACGCAGTCAGTCAGAAAACAGCTCTCCTGATTGTTGCTCTCGTAAAGTGTCAAGAAACGTGTAGACATTCAAACAAGAATCAAAGACTCAATGCTTAGGGAGCCAATCAAATCTAGGTGAACTGATCTTTGCACGCTCTCTCTACTTGTCTGCATCAAACACAGGCCTTCCTTGATGCAGCTCCTGAACCTCCAGTTCCTTCACAGCCCTCTCCAGCTCAGCCATCTTTCATGCCTGTAACCTCCATGTTTCATTTGTCACCACATCCATGCTTCTCCGGGGACCCAAAAGGTTGTCATGGCTTCGCAAATCAGTGTAATATTCACTTTGAGCTACAGTCACAGAACTTTCCTATAGACCATGCTAAAGTGGCCCATGTAACCACTTTACTCACTGGGGAAGCCTTGGCCTGGGCATGCTCACTCTGGAAAAAAGGCAACCCATGACCAACAACAATGCAGCTTTTGAAGGATCTTCAGTGAACCTGCTTGGGCCTCCTCTTTGGCAAGTGCCTTTTTTTGTCAAAAAAAGATCTACTCTACAGGTATGAGTGCATTATCATCTTTCTGGATGATATACTCATTTTCTCCCCAGACCTGCCCACACACAGACACCATGTCTGTACTGTCTTGCAATGCTTCTGTGAAAGTAGAGTATGCAAAGGCCGAGAAATGTTTTTTCTTTCTAAGGTGCTTTTCCTGGGCTATATAATGTTCAAAGATTGTCTTTCCATTAACCCTGAAAAAGTTGCAGCTATCTCCAAGTGGCCCCTACCCAGCAGTCTCAAGGCTACACAGTGCTTTCTGGGATTCACAAATTACTACGGGCAGCTCACACAGAAACATGCTGAACTCAAGCATCAGATGCGGCCCCCCTTGTGAATGAGTACCCCTACTCATTTACTAAACGGTTAAGAGTAACATGTAAATAAATACACCACTGGTTTGAAAAAGTCCTTTAATTGAACAAAAAAAAAACACTACACAACTTTTTGACACTTTAAGTAAACTTTTTCTGATAGAAATAAGAAGCCTTTCAGTACTGAGCTCCGTCTAAAAATACTTGTTGCCTGGTTTTCGTTCTCACCTACTGGTTTCCAGAATTTTGGGGTCTATTCACACTATCGCACTGTGTGAGCGCACGTTCTTCGTTAATGCAGCCCACTCATTTGACACACCAGAACGCACCAAAAAAGGTATATGTAAAATTTCTGGGAGCAATGGTCTGGCATGATAATTGCATTTGTGGCAGCACAATGCACGATAGTCTGGCATGATAAAAGCATTTATGGCAGGACATTGAATGCTAGTCCACAGGCAAAGTGTTGGAGTGCCAATCAAAATAAATTGACACTGTATCACACAAATGCAGGTAACGTGTGTTGCACTAATGCATGTGTTTCCCCCACAATAGTGTAAATGGATCAGTTAAGTCCCAGAGCTTGCCCAAATCTGCATATCTGGATAGATATGATTCCTAAGCTACAAACACATATCAGGAGGTTCAGCATGACAGCCAGGCAGCTAGCATTTGCAGAATGAGCATCCAGCAATGGTATCCATTTTGAATCTCTGAGGAAAGGTTTTTATTTAACACGCCTGTAGCCCCCGGCAAAGTTTCCAGGCATGGAAAGCGAAGTCTGTAAAATATAACACGTTATTTTTGCTGTTTTCCTCTATACCTCAGAGCACAGCTACCCACCTCAGCTAAATGCTTTCCTTTACAAAGTCAGTCTTTCCGTTCTTAGGAGAGCAGCTCTCCATATGCCACAGCATTCATCCTGCCTAAAATAATGCTAAGTGCGCCGCTGCAATTGCCGTGCTTAGTAAATTGCTCTCCATGCGGCCCCTGTGGCCTTTCCCTGTACGTGCTCTGCTCCCTGAGAGGCCTGAGCGCTCCCTTCTCCTCCTCCTCCTCCCCGAGCGCCGCACACACTGCTCTGACCTCTGGGTCAGCGCCCAAGGGCTGTGTGAGGAGGGAGGACGGGCTGACAGACGCTGCAGGCAATCCTATTATGTCCGTGTTCACGCAGCTCCTCAGCCTGATCATCCGTCAACACACTGATGGAAAGGGAACACATGTGGCAGGCAGGGCTGAGCCTGTCAGGAAAATATTCATTCTTGGCTGCTGCCTGCTATAGTAGGCCCCATTCACACCGGAGCCTGAGTGTAGCCAGGAGGCTTAGGCCTCATCCCACCAGTGCCTGAGTGTAGCCAGACAATTTAGGCCCCATTGACACCAGAGCCTGAGTGTAGCCAGGAGACTTAGGCCTCATTAACACCAGAGCCTGGGTGTGCACAGCCGTACAGAATGCACATCCTTGCAGAAACCTGCGCCCGGTAGTGACAGGTGCTGCATGTAGCCACATGCAGCCGCCTGTACATCTCTATGACAGGACATGGCTTCAAACAGCTACACGCCGACCCCAACTTGCACATCCGTACAGGTACAGATGCACACCCTTGGACGCTTCCAAGAGCATGCATCCATACTTGTATATATGTGCAAGTTTGGGTTGGCATGTCGCCCTGTCATAGAGATATAGAAGCGGCTGCACACTGCTAGACGCAGCACCAGTTCCTCCCAGACACAAGTTTCTGTGATTGTGTGCACGGCCATATGAATGAGGCCTCAAATGCTATTTTTAACATTTGTACGCACAACATAGTACAGGAGCACAATCATACGTTTTTAGCTCCACAGACTTTTAGGCCCCATTTACACCTAAGTGTGAGGCTAGCCATGGAGATTTAGGGTCGATTAACACCACATGCATTAGGGCTATGCTGGCCATGCATTTAGTGCAGCTTGCTGGTGTACATCAACCCTCAGAGGTTTTTTTGTAGCACAGGAGCAAAATCGTGCCTTTTTGGCCCCACAGACTTTTAAATGTGAGCGCCTACAATGCACATAATTTTTAGGACACACTCATACTAGGATGCTCAAAAATGGTGCAAAAAATACATCTTAATTTACATGCACTTTATGTACATTGTCCTGGATGCACACAGTTTGCGTCCAGTGTCGCTTATCCATCCCTGTCCACATGTAATCGATCGGATGTCCGGGTAAATGCGTGCTGCCACGGCGTCTGTCAGCCTGTCATTGATTTGTTCTAGCTGCAGTTGTAAGCTAACAACTGTGACTCCCAGGCGCATAAACACACACATTCTATGGGCCTATGCATCTGTGTGAATGTTGCACAATATAGTGCTGCCAGGGTTGTCGGCTTATATTATTTTAAAGTGACTTTGTCTTCACATACTTAAAAAAAAGGTCACTGCAAGAGAAGATAAGCAACACTTAAAAGTCCCGCTGACCGTACCTCCGTTCTTCATTCTCATTAAGAGCTTATGGCAGCGGAAGAATCTTGAACATCTGACACTTCCAGGAGTATCAGATGCTGGGTCCCCTGATACACGCTGTGGTGCCAGTCTCTACGTGACTATGGGACACATTGGTGACGTAGGGGCTGGCGTCTGAAACCACAGCACGTAGCGGGGAATTAGGCATCCAACATTCCCAGGAGATACTTTGGTCGGCTAAGCTCTTGAAGAAAGTGATGATCTGAGCATGAGCAGCGGGACAGGTATTACTAATCTTCTTTTGCAGGGAGCTCTTTTTTTGTGGCAGCAAAGTCACTTAAAGTACATCTGAATGGGCAAAGTGACAGGCTCGTCTTTTCACTGATACCTTCACTGCACTTCCCCAATGCATCATGTTGTAGTTGTCTAAAGAAGAGGACCCTGTGCAGCCTGAAATGTCACACATTGGTTGTGAAGCAAAAACATTTAAGTGTTTAATTGATCCCTTCAAGGCATTCCTTAGCTGATATTTGTAGAAAGGCACCTTCAGCTTTGATCTTAGCCTTTCTGGGAGTGATGAGGTCTGATTATTATTATACAGGATTTCGATAGCGCCAACAGTTTGCGAAGCGCTTTACAAAAAAAGGAAGACATTATGATTACAATACAATTCAAGACAAGGTGGTAAGGAGGGCCCTGCCCGTGAGGGCTTACACTCTCAGAGGGAGGGACAAGTTATACATGAGGAGGTAGCTGTGTGGAGATGAATTGTTTGAGAAAGAGTTCAGAGGTTAGTTTGAAGTGTGATAGGCTTCCCTAAAGAGATGAGTCTTTGGCGAATGTCGAAAGTCAGAGTGGGAGAAAGACGGACAGGTTGGGGTAAGAAGTTCCAAAAATGGGAGAGGCTCTAGAGACATCCTGGAGGCGAGCATAGGAGGAGTTGACGAGGGAGCTGGAAAGCAGGAGGTCATTAGAAGAGAGGAGGGGACGGTTAGGGTGATACTTTGAGACAAGGTTTGAGATATAGCCGGGGGCAGAGTTGTGGATGGCTTTGTAAGTGGTTGTTAATATTTTGAATTTTATCCTTTGGGCTATTGGAAGCCAGTGGAGGGATTGGCAGAGGGGGGTTGCAGACACTGAGCGGCTGGTTAGGTGGCTAAGTCTGGCAGCAGCATTCATGATAGACTGAAGGGGGGTTAACCTGTGTAGAGGTAGGCCAATGAGAAAGGAGTTACAATAGTCGAGATGAGAGATAACAAGTGAGTGGATGAGCAGCTTTGTGGTTTCATTGGTGAGGAAGGGGCATATTTTGGAGATGTTATGAAGGTGAAGGCGGCAGGATCTGGATAGGAATTGGATGTTGGGAAGAAAGATGAGGTCCAAGTCAAGGATGACACCTAGCACCTTGGAGTAGGTAAGTGCTCATTCCCACAGATGCTAATACAGACATATGGGCATACAACTTATAATATGCCTGTATTCATGGCTCCTAGGAGTCCCAGCTACTGCGTTTTTGTGTCCATAGGATTGTTCTTTTATATGCGTATACCCACATACAGCGTATTGTGTCATACAAGGCTATGGACACTAAATGCAGCAACAGGGGATCTCAGGCACCCAGAGGCTGAAATCAACATGAATGCATGTACCTACCCTAGTTGCAATTAAAAGTAATTAATTAGTATAATGAATATATAACTACATTAACCTTTTTTTATATATGTTCCTGGATTTAAGGGTAATTGTAAGGGCTCATTCACATGGGTGCAGAGGTCCATGCACTGTAAAAAAAAACACCAGATCTCTGCACCAGGGAGCCACAGCCCATCTGTAAAATCATCAATGACAAGCTGCAGCTGTACACTGGTAAATGCTGCTCCAAGCGTATACTGACGTACAGGTACGGATGTATGTTCCTGGACACAGTGTCTGGGAGCAGACTGTCTGTGTCCAGGGGTGTACATTCATACGTGTATGCGTCGTATACCAGCGTACAGCCACAGCCTGTACTTGAATTGTACAGGTAGAGATGTATGTTCCTGGACACAGTGCCTGGGAGCAGACTGTCTGTGTCTAGGGGTGGTGCACCAACCTCTGTCCCAGTGTGAATGAGCCCTAAGGGTTAAAGAGAGGGTTAGCATGAGGATTAGTGTTTTTGGGGTAAGAGTGGTTAGCATGAGGATTGGTGTTATAGATATCAGGAGGGTTAGGGTAGGGGTAGCCAAACGTTGGCCCTCCAGCTGTTGTGAAACTACAAGTCCCATCAGGCATTGCAAGCCTGACAGCCACAGACATGACTCCCAGAGGCAGATGCATGATTGGATTCGTATTTTCACCACAGCTGGAAGGCCAAAGGTTGCCTAACCCAGGGTAGGACATCACTGCCTATGACAGGACCACAAAAGTGTACATCTAAAAGAAATGCTCTAATAAGGTGCAGTATGTATTTTTCAGAATTTTATTGGCTAGCTTATTCATCTGACAGGAAAACAGCAACAGAACAATATTTGGTACATTGTAAATGCTGCCTACCTAAAAAAGCTAGCCGTGGCCTTAAAAGGGATCATCTGATGACAGCCTTGCAAGGATCTGATCAATTGCCAGTTTTCTATACAGTTGCTAAGTACCCATGATGATGACAGTCACTTTTCCCTAACAATTTGAATATTTTACTAATTTCTTTTTTTTTCTGTTGTACATCTGCAACAAAAATCAACCTGTCTGTGGGCATCGATACAGTTCCCTTATCAAACGCAAAGCAGATCAGCGTGTAATCACAATATATACATTTCCACTCGCCTGTGGTTTTATTGAGGAAAAATGCAGTTTAATCATCCTGCTGTGTCTCTTAAATTGTGCCTTAGGGGAGAAGGTGGAAGATGTTTATATTTTCCACCAAAGACCTGAGCATGTAGCAGCCGTATAGAAGTGTTTACTTTCACAAGTAGCTTTTCTGAAGGATGCACGCTGTGGCTTTGTTGAGGGCTTCATTTGACCTTTGTAACTTTATTCTCTTGGTTAGCCTTTCAAAATTAATACAAAAAAAAAAAAAAATGGATCCATATGAAGAAAGCGTAGGTTCTTAAAGGAAATCCTTTCTGAAAAAGGCAGGGTTTTTAACTGATGAATGAAGCAGAGATGGGTGCTTGAACATGGCTTTACTTTCTTTTAGAAGTATGAGGTTTTCTGGGCCCCCCAATGTCATTCAGCCACTGTATGATGTACATCCAAGTGCAGCCTGAAGCAGGAGATAGACACTGCCCGCTCTGTCTGGCTTTTCCAATACGACTTTGCTTGTGCTAATCACATAAGTGCATGCCGGAGCTCAGGGTAGCTGTTAACGATGTTCATTCAACCTCATAATTGTTCATTCTCCTTTGACTAATAAGTAAAGCTGACCATACACTGTTAACGTGCCCATACACCTATCGATTATCGTTCGGAAACCATCCTTGGATGGACACTGCCCGCTCTGTCTGGCTTTTCCCATACGACTTTGCTTGTGCTAATCACATAAGTGCATGCCGGGGCTCAGAGTAGCTGTTAACGATGTTCATTCAACCTCATAATTGTTCATTCTCCTTTGACTAATAAGTAAAGCTGACCATACACTGTTATGTTGCCCATACACCTATCGATTATCGTTCGGAAACCATCCACGAATGGTCTTTTGAACGATAATCAATCAGTAGATGGGAACCCAGTGATTTTTTTTTTACTGTACTACTGGCCGAAATTTCTCGAAGGGCGAGGCTGGAAAACTTTTTTTGAATCGTACAAAAATTGATGGATTAGTGGCGTTTTCGTACAAAAAAAATGGTAACATGAACACTGCACATGCGCAAACGAAAATCCGTCCTGTCGATGGACGAAATTCGGTGAGTTAGTATTGCTAAGGGACGATTATCGAAATCGACACTGGTCTGTGCATGATGGGGCAGTCGTGCGGAAATCGAACGAGGGTTTGATGATGGCACGAAGGAAATTGAACGATAATTGCAGAGTTTATGGCCAGCTTTAGAATTTCATTTGACCGTTTGTTCAAAATCGTCGGTTGGAGCATTTGATCTTGTCATCATTGTGTCAATTAATCTCAAAGCAGGACTAAATCTATGAAGAACAACTTACTGCCCGGCACCTGGACTTCATGTTCCAGGCGTTGGGAGATTACACACCCCTGCCGCCCCTCTGCTCCCTGCTGCCCCTCGGTGGCCTTCTGAGAAATACGTCCTTGACCCCCGCACTGCAAAGCTAACTGCTTGTTATTGTCTAGGGTCAATAAAGAAAATATACTCCAGCCAGCCCTTAGACCAGTCCCTGGAGCATCTCTCCCCACCCCTGCAGTGGTCTAGGAATTGTCGAGTCATCTTATCCGTTACAGTGTACAGGGACATACCATCGCTGCCACGGAGAAGTAGACAGGCTGGAGGGAGCGTGCTGGCTCCGAGGATTGGGTGAGTATAACTTTTTTCTTTTTACCCTAGGGAAAAACAAGCAGTTAACCCCTGCAGTGCAAGGGTAGTCCCACTGCAAGGGTTAATACATTTCTGCCCGGAGTCCTTCTTTAAAGTGGTTCGTTGTTTTTCCCTCACTTTTTTCACTTAAAGTGATCTAAAAGTTAAAAGGTTTTTAGGCCACTTCAAATGCCGAATAAATCACTAACAATAGATGGTGCTTCTTGATATTTAACAGTTAGGGTTTCCTGCAGAATCAGCTGGTCCCCTGACCACTGATTCCGATATCCTATTTTATGGTGGCTCATTTCCCTTGCATGGTCCTATGGAGCCACCCTTGTGCTAGTAAGCTGTCTGTATCTCCACAAACACACACACAGCAAGGCAAGCCATGCCCCCGCTCCTTCCTCCTTCTCCAAGCTAGTAGATAGACAGT
Source organism: Nanorana parkeri (assembly GCF_000935625.1). NCBI lineage: Eukaryota > Metazoa > Chordata > Amphibia > Anura > Dicroglossidae > Nanorana > Nanorana parkeri. Next base: position 1,429,575 of record NW_017306502.1, read on the forward strand.
TGCTGGAGACTGTGCTGTCCTTTGTGATCTTGTACAGGACAAGGAAGTTCAGGGAAGCAGAACCAGCTGTTTGGAAACACGATGACTGTGAAGTGCTTGGGCAAAGTTTAAAGAAATGCTTTGCGGGGCAATGTGTATTTGCTTTATCTGGATTCATTATTGGAAAAAAATTAAAATCCTGGAGAGATAAATGAGAAGATTCACAAGACATAAGGAGGGGAAAGCTAGCATTTGCCTTCTCTGTTAAAAAAAAAATAGTTACTACACGTGCCTTTTATAATTTCCTGGGTTATTCACAAAAGGGTGAAGAGTTTGGAGAAGGCAGGAGAAGTGAACTATCTAGGACAACATAGCTGATTTGGGAAAATTCTCCAATTCAGCTCACTTTCCAGTTCAGCTCTGTTGTCCTAGATTGTTAATTTCTCCTGCCTTCTCCAAACTCTTCACTCTTTTGCGAATAACCCTGTTAGTATTCGTAAGAATTAGGCCTCGTTCACACCTGAACGTTTTGTAGCGCGTTCTACGCTCGACGAACGCTCTACAAAACGCTCAAAAATATAAATCCCATTGTAGTCAATGGTCTCGTTCCCACCTTGGCGTATTTCCGCCCGTCCCTAACGCGCTACAAAACGGCCCACGCCTGAAAAGGTACATGTACTACTTTGGGCCGTTTTGTAGCGCGTTTTCATTGGGATACAGCCAAGTAGCCCAATCGCGCGACAGACGCGCATATGCAATACGCCTAGGTGTGAACCAGGACTAACCTTTCTAGTTCAAACTGTAGCCAGCTCTCATTTTTGTAAAATGGACAAAACAAATCAAACATGGCTTGCTTGTATGGGGCCCTGCACAGACTATTAATACAGAACTTCCCCACGTGATTATAGCAGGAAGATACTCCCATTCAGGAAATAGGAAGTAGATACAGGAATTGAAGGAAATCCATCTGTGAGCTTTAATATTTGGCAGCAGGTGGCCAGGTAGGACAATGATGTCTGATAATATCCTTACAAAATATGTAACTGACATGAAGAAGTATTGTTTTTGTTTTCCCCAGGAAAAACTAGAGTTGCATCAATCAAACACCTAAACTACATGGATACTGAATACATGAATAGGGGCTGTTAGAGGAGTTATATTTCTGTCCTTCCAGTTCTGAGATATACACAGCTCTACCACAGAGCACAGTCCTGTTTGGCACTTGGCAGGGGAGGAAACATTATCTATTTCTCTGCTGCAGTTTCTTTTTCACTTACAGGCCTCCTCCCCACTCACAGAAGCACTCCGGATTGGTTCCTTGTTCTACATATCCCTCCCTCTGTGTGAGATCTGCTGTAAAGTAAACTGCAAGAGGCTAATACCAAGAAAACTCAGGTAATTGCATTTAAGAAAGACTTATCTCAATGTATTACTGATTAGAGAGCTGCATTAATTTGTGCCCTTTATATATGCCAAGAGTTAAGCTTTAAAGGAGAACTATGGGATAAGTGTTTTTCCCCATAGTTACATAGTATTTGAGGTTGAATAAAGACATAAGTCCATCAAGTCCAACCTGTTGTGTGTGTGTGTGTGTGTGTATATAGGTCCATGAGTGTTCTCATTCTTAGGAGTACCTGTACCCTTGTACATTTCGGTCTCTCAGGAAGTCGTCCAAAAGCCTCTTGAATGATTCCAGATTAATTGCGGAAATTAGCGCTTGAGGCAGCGAGTTCCAGACCCTAACCGCGCGAACTGAGAAGAGCCCCCTTTGCCCCTTGTGTTAGAATTTTTTTTCTACCAGTTTTAGGTGGTGTCCTCTAGTCTTTGTTACGGAATTAATCTCAAAGAGTTTGTTGCTAATGTTGCTATGACTATGGAACATTTTGTACATGAAAATCATGTCCCCCTTAATCTCCTTAGTTCCATGTTTAAATTTAGTAGCCTTGTCTCATAGCTCTGGTCCTCCATCCCCTTTATGAGTTTGGTCGCCCTCCGCTGGACTTTCTCCAGTTCAAGGACATCCTTTCTGTGGACCGGTGCCCAAAACTGCACCGCATACTCCAGGTGAGGCCGAACCATTGATGTGTAAAGTGGCAAAATTATAGACCTATCCCTGCAAAATATTCCCTTCTTGATGCCGGACTAGATTCTACTCCCCTACTACTCCCCAGTAATAGTTCTCCTAAGGGTCACGGTAGGACATATACTAACCTCCTCCGATGACCCCAAAGCTCAGTATATCGCGAGCCACAGTTTGCAATATACTGAGACCGCCGCAGCCGGGACAGATCCCTACATTACTGTCGAAATCCACCCAGCTGCGTGAGTGACAGCTGGCTCTGCCTATCTAGAGACAGAGCAAGATGTACCTGCCCCCTCCCCCAGTCAGTGCTGGAGGATCAGGGAGAATCCTTACAGGGAGCCGTGAGTGACAGTCATTGCTCTCTGCAGGGAGATGATCGAGAAGTGAGCGAGTGATGGTATGTGTTCGCTCACTTCCCGATCTATTGAGCCGACCTGTGACAGTTTCATTGTCACACGTCTGCTCGAACTATGAGGATGAGTGAAAATCACTCAGCTCATAGTTCTCCTTTAAAGTAAACCCCTGCTTTGCCCATGTAGGGCAAAGCAACAGATTTAATTGAATGCCCTCCTTGCCAGCTGCACATACTTACCTTACCTCTGCTCACCTTCCGGTCTGTTCAGCCAGCTACCCTAACGCTACATTCATACTAGGTGTGAATATGCGTTTTCGGATTCCTGCAGCAGGAATCCCAAATATGCCGTTTGGAAGCGGCCACTGTCACCCGTTCAAGGTAATGACTGGGTGACATTGGCCATATCTGTAAGTAATAAAATTGTATGTGATACCATTACATGCAGTTAGGAATAGATCACTATCCCTAGACGCACAGTAGATGCGTCCAAGGACAGTGATCTTTTTCAAACGGCATGCAATTGTATCACATCCAAATACATGCAGAGTATCGCTTTCAAATGCGATCATTAACTTGAACGGGTGACAGTGGCCGCTTCTAAATGGCATATTTGGGATTCCTGCTACATTAATTCATAGGTTCCTGCCACAGGGATCCCAAAACACACATTCACACATAGTGTTAATGAACCCTAAGTTGCTCTAGTCAAAGTTTACAGAGGGCTGAATACTGTCAGTGCCCCCTGATTGCTCTAGGCCAGTCACCACGCACCAGAGCTGTCATATGGAATGACACAAGCTCCTCTATATCATGAAGTACAAGGTATTTCTTCACTTCTATTGAACAGATCAGTGTGGGAGTGAAGGAAAAGAAAGTCCTGGAGCAAAAAGACAAAAAAGAATAGGCGAAAGGACACATGACAGGGCATCAGGACAGAAAGGGTTAGAAAAAGGGGGGTGTACAGGGGGTGGTCTCTTACCTTTGTTTGGCCAATTAGGTGTGTCAGGAGGAGTCTCCCTGTGGTCCGAGAGGGGGCGGAGGTTCAGCCAGCAGTTCAGGGTTGCCACACGGTGAGATCAGTTCCCACCCTCCCTCCCTTGTCTCGTTTGTTGTTGAGGTCACGTTATCTGTGGTGCTGGTGTGGTGTCGTCTGTTATGGCAACTTATGTCGGGCTGGTCATGACTCCGGTTGGGTACGTCCGTGGTACGCAGTCTTGGGAGCTTGCAGGTCCCGCAGGAGAGAGGTCAAAAGACTGAGGGTAGGAGCTCTCTGAGGTTTATGTACTATGTTGTCCCTGAGTCAGTGAGTTGCGGCTAGGGGCCAGTTGGTTAAGTGGTATGCAGAGCTCTATGGTAGGAGACCAAGGGTGTCTTCACAGACCTAAGCCACATTGAAAGGAATACATTGTATTTAAACTGTTATGGTTGAATGGTTTATATATTCAATTTGTTATAAAGTTAATATATTTAAATAAACGGCTGCTACAGCCATTTTATATCCAACTTGGTGTGGTCTATTATTGGGTACGGGCATTTATAATGGGATAGGGCTGTAGTAAGCCATGTTAATAGTATAGCTTATGTCTTACCCTGTCATGTGAGTGTAATGCTAGGAAGGAAGGTATTAAATACATTTTACTGAGAATTACCACAAGGTTCATTGTGGTTCATGTTATTAATTTACAACGGCACCCCAATGCACAAGCACAGTAGGTGCCAATGGACCCCTACTGCAGCACACCATAATGCACATACCACATTACAAGCAATGCCTTTGAGTATTGCATGTGATTATCAGGTCATTTCTGCCCTGCTTGGAGGTGATAAGAAGTAATTTTGACTGTCGAAAGCACTCATTGCAATCTTGCAGCAAATCTGTTTGGGCCGTTCCCTTGGATTAATGTACAACGTGTGCACAGCTTTCACTCTCAGGCAAATATCACAGCTGATGATTCCTATGTGGACAGGCATATATCTTCACCCATTGCTCTCCAGAGGATATGGGCCCATCTGTGGCCAGCCTTAGATACTAGCAAAGAGGAGAATCAGAACACTGAATAAGAGGCTGAGCTAGGCTGGCCAAAGATGGCTTTATAAACACAAGACATGCCCTTGATTTTATTAACTGCTCGAGATTATCAGGCTGACGCTGATGTGCTTCTAGCAATATCGAATGCCGCAGGCAGTCAGAGGTTGTATTTATCACACATGGAGATGTTGGAAAGCCTCTCTGTGAGTAGGTCCAAATCCTTCCCTCTTCTATGGACAAGTACAGCTTTAATATTTATACCTTTCCATTTTAATATGCAGTTTTCAAAAGTTGCCAAAAAAATTCAAAGATCACTTGCTTGCATTGTGGCAGCCTGGGGGAGTGCTGTGTTCTCTCTGTGTATAGAACACCTCCAGAAATCCCATTCCTTTCAGGAGTGATTAACTTTTGCAGAGCCTGTTCTTTTCCTTATTACAATGAGACTGCTCTGGTGGTGATAATGAAGGCAAACTCTCTCATTTAGGAGTACATAATAAGGCTTACATACATTTATTTAGAATAGAAGCAGGTAAGAATCTGCATGAAAGTTTGCTAAAATACTTGGAATATATAATGTTTATTTGTTGTGGATTTTTAGCAACAAATCTGGAGTTTTGCTTCAGAAGCCTTGTCTCTTGTTTGGTGTTAGATTTAATTTACCATCTTCACATTTTGGAGCCAGGACTAGACATGACATCACAGTGAGTGTTGGGGTTGAGTATAGGTTCAGCACCAATCAACCTTTGCTTCTTATGAGAGAAATAACTAGGTATGTTCTATAGTCTGCTGAAATAAGTTGTGGAAAGCCACATGCAGAAGACATTGTATTAGATGTAGGGTGCAATAGGAATCAATATTTAAAGTCCAGCCTGGGCAAATACATTCTCAGCATGAAAAAGGCAACTCTAGCTGCAATCCTAATCCTACCCACCTCCTATATAGTGCTGTCTCCCACAGACTCAATTGGTCATGGATCCAGCACCACACCTCTTCTGGCTTTCTGCAGCATTTAGGATCTACCCACTGCCATAGAAGGAGGCAGATGAAGAGGACCTGTTGTGTTATCAGACTGAAGACACCAGGAAAAAGTAAGTATATTGATTTTTTTATTAGGAGGACAGGGGTGCTTCAAGGGGACTGGAAGCAAACATTGTTGGGGGGGGGGGTAGAACCTAAGCCTAGAGTTCGGCTTTAAAAGGAGCACTAGCATTTTTGGTAAGAGGTACAGCTGGACAAACTGTTTTGGTGAAGTTCGTAGTTAGAACTCAAAGTTTGGGGAGTGGTTCAAAAGGGCAAAGTGTACAAAGCCAGTATGTTGGTCCTTGGCTGTTCAACACCTGAGGGACCAGTCAAGCTTCAGTATAGAGACAGTTGTGTTCAGTTGGTGGGGAGCACCTTTGAGTTGTATGTCTTAGGTAATAAAATTAGATCCTAGTTAATTTAGTAGTCATCTATTCAAATATACAGCCAATTTATTCAGGGGGATTTAGGGCCCCAAACAAAGCCAGGCTGTCAATTATACCCTGCACATTAAAGATATTCATGCCCTGTGACAGTCATGTGTCACTGTTCTCTGCAGGGCAACAGGCTTACATAAGTGACCAGGGGAAGATTTTAGAGACCGAAATTAGAGCCTAGGTGTTGACTTTTGACAAAAAGTCTAAATTTACATATCAGCAACAGCACATTTTTTAGGCTGCACATTTTAGGGAAAGGACAAGTGTGTGTAAAACACCTGATGGAGTGCATTATGGGGTACAACCATGTTTACATGATAGGGGAATGGAATAGTTCATTTAAATAGTGCTATACATGTATGCTTTTAGTAATCGTTCTCAGTAGACATGTGCACTGCCAAAAAATTCGTTTCGTTTCGTTTTAAATTCGGATTTGTGTTATTTCGTTTTTTGGGATTCGGGTGTGAAAGTCAATTCGGATTCGGAATTCGGATTTGGACGAAATTCGGTAGCGTTAGTACGAACGTTCGTTTCGTTTTCTGTTCTTATTCGTTTCTTATTCGTTTCGTTCGTTTGCAGCAAAAGTGACATTTGAGGTGGAAAAAATATTTTTCTCCTTCTCTAATGTCACTTTGCTCCAACGAACGAAACGAATAAGAAACGAATAAGAACAGAAAACGAAACGAACGTTCGTGCGAACGCTACCGAATTTCGGAAATGGAAATTCGGATTCGTTTGCATTTGTTATGTCTGTAATTCGGAATTCGGATACATCCGAATGTCTGAATTTACGAAAATTCGTCCGAATTTCGATTCGGAACGAAACGAATCGCACATGTCTAGTTCTCAGTGACCTGACCTGATTAATAATTATAAGATAAGGTGCTTATTTAATCGAGGGACACTAAAGGAGGGATGAGTTTAGCACATGCACACAGACAATGAGTTATGTGGGTGTCATAAGTAGTTCTTGCCAAGGACAAACACATGTTAAAATTGCATCCTGATGTCTTTGGAAAGTTGTAACAAAGCTTTGAATTTGTATGAAGTATACTTTGGTTTTGGATCAGTTGATTTCGGAGCGGACAGTTGTGCGCTGAACATTTTGTGCTTTGTATGATGGTGCCAAATGTTTAATTCATATATTACACCACATATTTCTTTTGGCAGATGAAATTCTTGGCATGATAGTATTTTCAGCTCTAGTTTCGCCATGATAGTAATAATGATATTATAATATGGTATTTATCATTGTCATAATATACATTTTATTTGAGGGTTGGGGGTTTACGTTAAGTCTTTGATTTAGGTGTTAGCTTTAATTCATTGCCAAAATTTTTTTATTTTTTTCGTTTTGGATAGAGTAGGGAACAGTTAAAACCTATATCAGGTTATATTTTCCTATCTGCGCCCTACTGGGAAAATTTCCATTCACTTTTCTATCTATTACAGAGGAAACCTACCTAAAGTGAGGGGAAGTCATATCTTACTTACACAGTTGCCATCAGAACATTTGTCCCTATTGGAAGATTTCCCCTGATCTCTTGTTCTCCTGACAGCTCTAACATTTAGGATTTCCCCCTTATGGTGGCACCGGTCTCCAGGAAGGGGCGAATCATCCCAGAGGAAAACCGGCTACAATAAAAACTTGGTCGAGGGCCTAACCCTATTCAACTCTAGAGAAAAAGAAGTTTAGCATTGATACGCAAAAGACTGTGGTCTCTATAATGTTACTACACCAGCACTTTCTTGATCTGGCAGACTTGTCTGTCAGTTATACACTACAGAACCCTGGAGTCCCAAAATGGAGCTATGTTGTAACAGGACCTCTGTAATACAAAAGTGTCTAGCTTCAGTTTCTGGAGGCTTAGCTCTGCAGGATCCCATCCCAAATATATGGCCCATCATGGTCATCAGTGACCAACAGAGAACTACATCAGGCAGAATGGAAGAGGTTGTTGTGGCTATCAAGAAAGTGATGGATAAGTAACAATATGGGGTCTACAGGTACAGTTTAAGGACAAGGTTTAGGAATGAAGCTAAGTTGAGGACAAGGAGAGGTACATTCATTTTTAGGTGTGATAAAATAATTTTTCAGTTCTGATAAATGTGTGCCAAAATAACACATATAGGAAGAATCTCAGTGCCAAATAAATATTGAAGATGAAAATGTATTTGTGTAGCGCTTATTACTACCCAACAGTTGTGTGCTGAAATTTCTGGCACTGAAACTCCGAGATTCTATTTCATGTTATAAGTATGAGGAATCTAGATTCATACTGGTTGCTATGGAATCTGATTGGCCACTAAAACAATTTTCTTTCAGGCAATGAAAAAGAGGTCCATTATTCACTATATATATACCGTATATATGTATATATATACCGTATATATGTATATATACAGTGTGTATATATATATATATATATATATATATATTTCCTGGCCATATCCATGGCAGCGCTGACAAATGGGTTTAGATCCAATTACCCCTAGCTGACAGGAACCAAAAGGGTTAAACAAGGCCTAACCCTCTCTATAAAAGCCCCTCCTCCTGCTGACTTCCCCAGTCTTTTTGTTCCTGTCCCCCTAGGACAGGGTTGTTTGTATGTTACTGAGAAGTTTTTCTTTATTTGCCAACTGATTGATTTCGTATTGGCCTCAGGGGAGTTTAGCCTCTCTCCCCTGGGAAGTCTCCAAGACTCGGCCCCGTGCAAGGGTGTCCCCTTGGGGAAGGACAAACTTTGTTTCCATGAGAGGAAGCCGGATTTTCCATATACTGTGCAGCCTGTCAGACAGGGAGGGTAAGACTGTTGTGGTTTCACTTACCTGCTGTGCTGTATGATGTCCTTTTCACCTCGGCCGGCTCCCGCTGTGTATATATATATACACAGTGTATTGCTGAAAATATCACAGCTTACTGTGACCAAATTTACAGTAGTATGCAGATGTAAATAATGCTCTCATTCTGCTTATATCGAGCCTGCAAGTCTGGCATACATACTGGTGTGCTTTCTCCTTGATTGGGTTCCTGTATACAGCACAAATGCACAGCCTAGAATGGCAGGATTGCTGTGATGCTCGGAGGCAATAAACACTATTCATCTGAATTGTACGGCGCCATGCTACTTACCACATAAGGTGACTCAGACACATAGAGATATCATATTTCTTACACATGTTTACATTATGATATGCTCAAAATGAAAACTGTAATGATTTTAAATCAATATTATTTTCATTTTTCTTGGAAGCTCTAACCAGTCCCAGCAGCCTCTAGTTAATCACTTGATTATATACTGTATATATATATATAAAAAAAAAAACTACTTTAAAAAATCCTTGGTCACATGACACACTCCCGGGTCTTCCTTTTTCTTGACTGTAGAGTTAGAAGGTCCTACTTCCAGTGGCCATATCGCTGTCTAGTAACGTGAACACTTCGTATTGGCTCCAGTGGCCTGATGATGGGGTGGCAAAAAGACCAGTCAACGACACACATGAACTGCAGAGATAGACATTCTCTACTGCTGGAAGAGGCACCGGCAAAGATCATGTGATGGTCAGTGAAAACTGTTATGGAGGACAATAAAAAGATTAGTAAATGGTGGTGGACAGGGCAATGGGAGGGTTGGCAGCATATTCATTTCCAGCTTTAATCTGATGTTTTATATCCTCTTTTTTTTTAAGTATTTGAATAAAATGTTTTCTTACCCATAAACATTTAATACATGATGCACCCATGATACCATTGTTGGTTTACTAAAGAAAGACCCCCAAAAAAAGCTGTTTCCTGTAAAGCAGTACTCCATGCAAATCAAGTCTCAACCCTTGCCGTGGGGCTACCCCCGTACTACAAGGGTTAAGTGCTTGTTTTGTCTAGGGAGCTATAAAAAAAAGTTACACTCACCTGAACCGAGATACCGGGTGGCTCCTGTACAGCTTCTTCCAGCCTGTCTTGCCCTCTGCTCCAGCAATAGAATGTCTCTCGGCATCCTGATGTTCTATACACTGTATAGAACGTAGTGACTCATAGGGCCATAGCCCACTGGAGCAGAGAGGGAGTGAGGCTGACGGGACCGGTCTAACAGCAAGGCGGGATTGCGGTTCGGGGGAGTATAACTTTTTTTACCTCCCTAACAAAATGAGCACTTAAAGTGACTGTAAACCCTCAGATTTTTTTACATAAACCAATACTGTAATGTGTGCCTTACTGTAATCCATGGTTGTTTCTAGGGATGCACCGATACTAGTATCGATATCGGTGCCGATTGCGAGTATTTGGGCAAGTACTCGTACTCGCCCAAATGCTCCGATGCCTAGCACGAGTACTTCCGGTATCAGGAAGCCGGGCAGCGCGTCATTACACGCTGCCCGGTTTTGCGATTGACCGGAAGCTGGCCTCGTGAGGTAAGGTTACCTTACCTTAGTATGTGCAGCCTGTCATCCCCCGGGGCCTCTCCAGCGGGAATGCGGCCTTCGTCCGGTACCCAGCCCGAGTCGTCCAATCAGGAAGCCGGGCGCAGTGTAATGACGCAACGCCCTGCTTTCTGATTGGCCGGGAAGCTGGCTTCATGCTCCCTCGTCATCTCATGACCCAGGTGGCGAGTCATTACACGCCACCTGGCTTCCTGAATGGGACTTCCGTTACTCGGTAATTGGTATCGGCGAGTACCGAAAAAAGATTATCGGTACTCGTACTCGGTACCAAAATACCGGTATCGGTGCATCCCTAGTTGTTTCCTTTCTCTTTTCTGCTCTTTCTTTTAAATCTGTATCTGTTCTCATGCTGGGCAGAACTTCTGTTTTGCAGCAGACTGCCTTGTCTCTGAAATGGATACACGGTGTCTGTGTGTAGGTTTGTATAGATTTGTAACCTGAGCCAGCACTACAGGAAGAGGCCCTGAGCTGCAAAGGGAAGTTCTCCCCAAGCATGAGAACAGATACAGATTCAAAAGGAAGAGCAGCAAAGAGAAGGGAAACTACCATGGATTACAGTAAGGCGCACATTACAGTATTGGTTTATGTTAAAAAATCTGAGGGTTTAATGTCACTTTAACCCTCGCAGTGTGGGGGTAGCCCCACTGCAGGAGTAAAGATTTTATTTGCGTAAAGAATTAGGACTCTGCCTGAACAGACAAGAGCCCACCTGCTAGCTGCAAAAGAAAATACAAACTATGCATAAGTGATATTTCATACATAATTGAATAAAAAATGAACCATTTTTTAAACTCCTGATCACAATAAATAAACTATATATATATACAGGGCTTGAAAAATTTTAGGGTGTCTTACCAGTCAGTCAAAAATGTCACCAGTCAGCATGACCGGACTATAGCCTTGCAATTTATGTTAAACATTTTTGGGGACAGATAGAGCTTTCTTTTGGTGGTATAAAGAATCACCACTGGGGGGGGTTATTTTTTACTATATAATGAAAAAAGTACAGTAAATTAAAAAAAAAAAAAAGTTTCCTTACGTTATGTTATAAAACATCTGTTCTTACCCATATTTTCGGTAAAATATAAAAGAAGGGATCACGTCGAGTAAATAGACACCAAACATGTCAAGCCTTAAAATTGCGTGCGCCCGCAAAATCGCAAAAAAACACCACACTGAAAATTGACCATAGGCGACGCTTAAAAAGCTTTTATCGCTCATCAGTTTAGTGTTATCAGTGGTTAATGGCCCTAAAATTATTGCTCTCACTCCGACGTACGCGGTTATATGTAACATGTGCGGCACAATAGGCGCAATGGTTGTTTTCGCACGTAGGGGCACCCGACACATATCTGCATGTGTATGTGGTGGGCGGAGGACTTTAAAAAAAAAAAATCTTTTTTAATTTTATTAATGCTTCTTTATTTTTTTTTTTATGATTCTTTAATGTTTGTATTACTTTTTTTTTTTTTACACAACTTTATTGCTATCACATGGGGGGATAAGAAGCCCCCTATGTGATAGCCAATTTACAGGACAGATCCTCTTTATGAAGACATCAGGGGTCTCCAAGACCCCTAATGTCACCTAGGGACCCCCAGAGAAGCTGATGAAGCAGAGATCTGCTTCATCAGCTTCTATAGCTGGAAAGTGACACTGAATTCAGGAAGTGATGTAATATACATCACTTCCTGCATTCCGGGATTGGAGAGTAGATCAAAAGGGAGATCGTGTACTGATCTCCCTTTGATCTCCTGTCACAGAGCCGTGCCGGTCCCGGCCGCATCGGATATCGGGACCGGCAACGGAAGTGACAGCTGCTGGTAATACAAGCGATCGGGCGTCTCGAGACGCTCGATTGCTTGAATGTAAAGAGGCCGGTCGTGTAATTACAACGGCCGACCGGCCGGGAAGCTGCTCGTCGGGCTCTGTCGTCCTCTCGTCACAGACGAGCAGACAAGTGGATTTTTCAAGCCCTGTATATATATATATATATATA
>NW_017306502.1:1442031-1449298 GCF_000935625.1 Nanorana parkeri
ATATATGTAAACCATAGAACTTTTACTTTAATCCCCAACTACAGTATATTGGGTTCATTAGAGCTGAACTCCACTTTAAACTTTCAGTTAAATATATACCTCAATAGCCACAAATTATTTAAATCTACTTTGTGTGCACCAAATGCCTTTGCATAGTCAGTTATTACCTTGCAAAAGTAGCGGCGACATCATCACTGTGCTGCATACGGCAGTTGTGTCTTTGTTAAAGGAAGTTCCTGCCCAGGGGCACAAGTTTTAAACTGGATTACTGCACACATCTGGAAAAAATACATAACACACAGTAAAATTCTATTAAGAATACACATGCCTCTTGTGTTTGCTTATCCCAACCCAATGTTTCTTGACTACTCATTTGAATAGCTTGGTCAGATAACCTGCTCTCCTTTGCAGTGGATAAACTACATGTAAAGATTGCTGCTCATCATACAAAAAGTGCATGCTGGGTTTTATTCATCTGCGTAAACAACATGGAAGGTGCTACAGGATACGAACAATTTGCCTACCCGTTGTTATTGCTGTCATGCATTTGCATGATTCAGAACTTGTATAAATGAATGCGCCACAATCTTACTTTTTCTTCATACACACAGGAAAAGGTTGTTGAAAACGCTAGGATTCATTGGCATTTTGTCAAATAATCAGGCGCGCTGCTTTTAATTAGCAAATCGAATTAAGAAGGGCTGCTAGCCACCGGAGAATCCTGAGCACCCATTGGGTCATTTATCTATGTCTGGCAGCTATAGCAATGTAAAGTGTTTGCTCGCTGCATTAGGATCTAACAAACCAGCATCTTATAGGTCTCTTTCAGAAGCAGTGAGTTTTTTGTTAGTAAATTCAGTCCATGGCTTTGCCCCATTCTTTGAACTTTTGATAAATAACCTGGGTTTCTAGACCATGACAGGCACTTTAAAAAACACAATGCCCATGCAGCTGCTCAGAGGCTAAGTCATTTGCATAGTCTGGTTATGCCCAAAACCACCTCTAATTTCCTGCACATTTACAGCTGAGTGTTATGGACTATAAAGAAACATTTTAGTGGCATAATTGTGACTTCAAAGTGGGAAACTCCGTTTAATGAGAAACTGGAAATGAGATGTGACTTGCATATAGAGCTATTGGAACTATACCTAATCAGACGTTAGGAATCTCTCCTTCGCATGGGTCTGTATAAAACAATGTCATTCTTTTCTTCCTTTTCAACACCGACATTCACCAAGTGTGCTATTTACAATGCTTGCAAAAAAACTACTTGCCAGATACAGAAAAATAGGCCTTTAAGAAGGTTAGCAGTCATTACAAAATGTGTGTGTATATATATGTGTGTATCAGGGGCGTAACCACTGATCATGGGGCCCCATAGCAAAATTCTGATGGGGCAAATTTGATGCAGTGTGCGGCGTATGGTCTGAGCACTGACAGGCTGACCCCCCACCCCTTCAACCTCTGCAGTAATGCTGGTAGCACTCATAAGGTCATAAGGTCTATTTCACAAAGACAACCTCTGGATATGAAACTGAGCATGTGCACTCAACTTCTTTGGTCGACCATGGTGAGGCCTGTTCTGAGTGGAACCTGTCCTGTTAAACCGCTGTATGGTCTTGGCCACCATGCTGCAGCTCAGTTTCAGGGTCTTGGCAATCTTCTTATAGCCTAGGCCATCTTTATGTAGAGCAACAATTCTGTTTTTCAGATCCTCAGAAAGTTCTTTGCCATGAGGTGCCATGTTGAACTTCCAGTGACCAGTATGAGAGAGTGAGAGCGATAACACCAAATTTAACACACCTGCTCCCCATTCACACCTGAGACCTTGTAACACTAACGAGTCACATGACACCGGGGAGGGAAAATGCCTAATTGGGCCCAATTTGGACATTTTCACTTAGGGGTGTACTCACTTTTGTTGCCAGCGGTTTAGACATTAATGGCTGTATGTTGAGTTGTTTTAAGGGGACAGCAAATATACACTGAAATACAAGCTGTACACTCACTACTTTACATTGTAGCAAAGTGTCATTTCTTCTGTGTTGTCACATGAAATTATATAATAAAATATTTACAAAAATTTGAGGGGGTGTACTCACTTTTGTGAGATACTGTATATATTAACATTTAGTTACCGGAGACTCTCATTATTTCAGAAGATTTCCAACCTTGTAGCTGCGTTTAGGAGTGAAAGGGGGCATGGCGGTGCATTAAAGTCACTGGGACCGCAGCGCCATCGCCCACACCCAAACGCGGTCCAGTGCGATCTGCAACAATAGTGCTTGCAGCATTTTTGCAGATGGCACTGGACCGGAACGCAGGCACTAATGTTCCACGCGTTCGGGCGCACTGCTGGTGGGGGGCGTGGCTGCTGTGCCATGGACTCCAATGCACCCTCCCGCCCCTAAATGCAGGGAGCCGGCCGGGTTGTGATATAGTGGGTTCCAGAGGCTGACCGCTCTGGAACGCACTGTTTGTGTTGCTAACCGGCCCTAAGAGCAGATTAATCCATCTTCCTTTATTTCCTGGAACTCTGGGTCTGCCCCCCGGAATACATGACAGTGCGCATCATCTCAGGGGGAAGAAAATGCCTTTCCCCCAAGATCTCATGAGATTTTGCAGTTTACAAATGAGATTTCCCAGGTAGGCACTGGTGATGTAGCCTTCCCAGAATGCATCTGGGAGGACAGGGCTATATCACCAGTGTCTCACTTAACTAGGAAGTGGAAAAACAATAATTATAAGTAAAAGCAGAAAATGTTTGTCATAACTAATGAATGTAAGATGATTTGATAATAGCATGCAGAGTTTAATGCTGACGTGATTAATAGTGAAAGAGGGTAAAGGTCTACTTTAGAGTAATTTAGTCACTTTAACTGGAAAAAAAAGGCTACTGACTTTGGCTACAAAGTACAGGCACCTATAGGTGCCCTGGCTCTACCCCAATGCCAGGCCAGTCTGATTAGACAAAGCTTTGTCACGTCCTTTTTGTGTTGGAGTGTGCCCATGCACTCCAAAGCTTTGCCCAGTCGAAACTCCCCCACTTTTAGACAAAGGAGGGACACTGAAGGCCCCTGCAGGTATGTGCAGGAATCTCTGTGCGCTGGCACTTTATACCTGTCAGCAGCATTTTTGTTGTTGCTAAAATGAGTCACTTTAACCTTTAGCTTTTTTACCTAGGCATTACTGTACTACATCCGCTCACTTCTGGGTGAACCACTTTTCCTCACCTATTCTTCTACAGTAGGCTCCTTCCTGTCTCATGCACAGGCAAAAGTCTGGCGTATCAAACTATCTCTCTCATAAACAGAAAGATTAATATATCAACACAGCAAGGTTTCTCCTCACACCCACTAATTATGTGCCAACCTACTTTGAAAGTTTGAATCTGGCTGTTGATACATCAAGCACAATTACACACAGAAATCTGGATCACATAGAACGAAGAGTCAAGGAAACCTTCACTGAGAAAATATGGAAGCTGCCATTGCTGACCTCTCAATCTGAAAATGCAAGTTGCCTTTGCTACCATGCTGATCTAATTGCTTCAGTATCTTCTGAGTAACTGAGCTGGCCCAAGCATGTTGATCAGGGGTGCTGACTTTCTAAACTGCTGCAGACAGACGGTTAACTAGTATTTCTAAAAGGAGGATAGCAATGGCAGCACAAATGTCTATCCCTGTAAAGGTTTCCAATAAAAGCACATAGAACACCCTCTAACTATACTTTGTTTTTTTTTGATAAGGGGGTGGGGGTAAGTTTAGATATAATTGGCAACTAAATGAAGATTACTTTCTGACTAGCACAGCTGTAGTGTTCACTAGATAGCTTTAGCAGTTCACAAATTGTTTTCTGGAATTGCTCTTTAATGCGTGTTTTGCATAGGAGATTCCATAGACAACCCCAGATAACAATTACATTAAATAATTGTAAATATTAAAGCCCAGCAATGGGATCATTTCTAATGAATTAAAATGGTCTGCCAGAAGGTTTCAAAGTATAAAATGCAGCTCTGACTGCAATACTTACCTCCTCTTGGGCACTGTACCTAGCAGTATTTCCTTTTTGCCACTAGATGTCCTCATGAAGACATCTGGTGAGTGCAGTGCATCATCGACTAACCCCTGAAGAAGCATCACCAAGATGCACTGCACTCAGTATTCAGTAGTCACTGTACTCGCCTTACATTATTATGTCAGTGATGCTGTCTGCATTATTTTGGACCACCCACCTCCAGGAGATGATCCCAGGAGAAAGAGCACCCAGCTCATCACGTGACTAGTCCAGAGACATCTAGAAAAACATTATATTTAAAAATGTATCCTAAGCTACACGCAGTACAAACGTCCCAAATCCTGTAGCACTCCTTACCAGAAATCCCAGAAAAAGTTAGATGGGTGCTCGAAATGACAGCGGATGGTGCCACACACAGAACAAATTTGAATGTAGATGTCACCAGCACACCAGCACGACAAAAACACATGGGTCAGTGTAAATCCATTTAATTATATGTCACTCGGAAAATCATTATATATAGATAGATATAGCGAATAAGATACATGCAGGGGGCAATAGGCTGGCTGGAGGGATGCCCAGAATTGGGCTTGAATACTATATTTAGAAAACTAGGCCCAAACTAGTCTTACTGTATCTCAGTACTAGTGTTAATGTATCTCAGTTTTATACAATCAGATTCATTAAAAAAAAGTATTTCACAAGGCTTCTGGATGTAACTGCACATTCTTGTTACATGATTGTGCAATGTTCATCTTCCTTCGGCCAATGAGGCAGTCACTTTTCAGGCATTTTAACAGCTGCAGGTACTGGCTGTCAGAATTAAATAGCCAGCAGGGGAGAGTCTTCCATCCACACTCTTTTGCATGGATGGGGGAATTAAGCAATTTGTCGCATTTAGCCCGCAGGGCAGAATGAAAAAAAATCTTACCTTATATTGGCCAGTTTTATATCCAGGGCCATTCAAAGGATGCGGATATCAGCAGCTATTCATTTCCTAATAATATAAATAGGTGTTATTAGCATCACTAACAACTCATTGCCTTCTTGGGTATCAGAACACCATGAGATGCCACGTATTATAATAAAGGAGGCCTGGGGAGATTGTGCTAAAATGTTTCAGCATTTCAATGAGTCTACATATCAAAACATACCTGTTCGCAGACCAGCAACTTCTACCTAGACAAATTCCCATGGTGATTGGATTAAGGTGAGTTACCTATATGGTTATAAATGCTGGGGTATGTTCCTGACACTTATTAGAGGTGAAGAAGATTCATGGATGAGTAGCGAAATATCTTCAACATTACAGAACAAGTTCAGTTGAACGTGACTAACTACTACTAGCCTGTAGCATGACCTGGATAACTGATAACCTTTACAGATACAAAGCACAAGTGTTGCAGAAAAAAAAGTGCATATAATAATGCGAAAGGGCCTCAGCCATATGGGTGAAAGGTTGATTTTTTTGTACTGAATTTTCAATATGACCATAGACCTCATCCTTGGCAACCATATGTGGACGGCATTTTTGGATAGCTAGGAAACGTGCAAAACAGGAAGGGAAATATTGCAGACAGCTGAGCCAGTACATAGCCGGTGAAATCTTTCTGAACAGATGTCTAAGTCAGACAAAGTAAACAGCAAGTTTTTGGCATTACCAACATGGGGAACGCATATAGCAAACAGAAAAAAAAACTGCAGCGTTCTCTAATGCATTCCTAACAAATGTTGGGGACAGCGTGAACAACAAAAATAATGCTTGTACTGGTGCACAGAGATTGTGTGCTGACAATAGCTGTCAATTAGAAAACTGCTGAGCTACACATGAAGGATGGACTTTTCTCAGAAGACAATGCTATGACTGTTTTCTTCATGACCCTGTAGAGAAGACGTAGAGACAAGCCATATCACTACTGAAGAGGGCATAACAGCTGAAAAGGAAAACTAGCTATGTGGGTTAATGGATTGGAAGGAGCACAAAAAAAAGGGTAGAAAAACCTTCTGGTGCTGAAACTGCAAAGCACAAAGACTTTAAAGAGCAACTTCAGGCATTATTTAAAATCATAAAAAGCAGCCTATCACAAAATATTTATATTGCCCTACTGTAGGCTTTAGGCCAGTGCACTATTCCGATACTCAAGGCCTCCAAAGGCGATGAACGTTATCATTTAGTCAAATTCCAACAGAATGTGTTAATGTAACTGCAATCTGAGGATCCTTTAGAAACATTTGCTTCACTTACTGTCACGGTGACAATGGTTTCCCCAGCTAGGAAGTGAGATAGAATCTACTACAGGGGCACAGACAGCAATATAAAGGTGATGGTGGTTCTAGCCTTCCCTACACTACTAAAAGAAAAACATATTTATTTATTTATTTATGGGTCCTTGCTGGAGAGACTTTTTCCCACTTCCAGTTGTTAAAACCGTTGTCACTGGGGCAATAAGTGAGGAGAAATCTCTCCAACGAGGCTCAAGATAGTAGGAAAACCCAACAGGAATTGTAATGCTTCCTACTCTAGTCAAAACAAAACAAAAGTTGGCTAGATCAGTGTTTCTCTTTCTTTTTTCAGTCACGGCACCCTTTGAAAATATGCAAAATCTAGCAAGGCCCTCCAGTCTACAATGTAGAAAACGTAATGTAAAAATTGAGAAAATAATGTGTGGCCTCTCCATAATTAATACCAAACCCTTATCCTAGATAGGGGTCTGGTATGGATTTTAAGGGGGAAGCTGGCACAAAAAATGGGGTTCCCCGTTCACATCAGAGTCCCCCCCTTACTATCAGGAGCCTCCCTGCACATCAAAGCCCTTTAATTTCACATCAGAGTCCCCTCTATCACACCAGGAGCCCCCTTCACATTAGAACCCCCTCCTTTCACACAGGAGCCACCCCTTTACATCACTAGCCCCCCTTTACAGCAGAGCCCCCTTTCACATTAGAGTTCTCCCCTCACATCAGGAGCTCCCTTCATATCAGAAGAATGACTGCACCATAAAAAGGCATTATGATGTGAGAAAATCTCAAGACACCCCTGAGGAAGGCACTTTAGAGGTGACAGGTTCTTGTGCTTGATCAGCTTCTTCCCCTCCCTCTCTGGCTGGGGAATGGCGCCTCAGAAACTGGAAGTGACTAAATTATCGCTTCCGGGTTCATTTTGCAAGAAGGAGGTAAGCAAACGGATGTTTGCTGGAGGACCCTCTTAGCTGCCATCCACCATGTCATTCTTGGGCCCACAGAAGGTGCA
>NW_017306502.1:1449324-1483405 GCF_000935625.1 Nanorana parkeri
GGTGGAAGATGCCCAATCCCTTCCAGTGTAAAATCAACAGTTGGCTTTACACTTGTAAACGGACTCTCAGAGTCTTCTTACAGGGCCCTTCTGCTGCTGACATATGGCATCCATCGTGGCAGTAAAAGGGTTAAGTGAAACAAATGACAAACATTCTCATCAATTCATAACTAGCTTTAAAGCAAGGTGCACATGGTAGGGCTTTACACAGTACAAAAGCAAATATTTCTCAGATCACTTACCAGCCAGCATGCAAAGAAACCAAAATACACTGTCTATTAGGGTTAAAAACAGAGGTTTTAGTTGAACAACTTTTGCATAATATGTGGAAGCCACATTGGAGCATATACAGCAAAGGGTGAATTGGGTGCAGGATTAACAGGAGCCAGCCCATTCCTCCTTAAAAACACAGGGACACACTGGGCGCCCCACACATTATCATGGCAGCTGAAGCCTGCAGTGTGTCCCCACATCAAATCCAGCAAGTGAATCAAATGACAAACTGACTCATGAATTCATAGCCAGCTTTAAAGCAAGGTGCACATGTAAGGGCTTTACACAGGGCTATAAGGGCTATATGCTGACAGTAGAGAGCCACGCTGCAGCCTGGAAAGATCCCCACAATATTTTTCCACCCCAGCTGCAATGTCACGCTCAAGCTCAAAGTAATGGGGAGAGTACATTTTAATCATTCAATAGTTCTACTTCAATTATATTTCACTTGTTTATTTGTTGGCATCATTCTAAGAGGTTTATCTTCACAGTTTCTGGTCATCTGAATTTCTGCATTTATAGCAGGCTGCCACCCCAAAAATTGTTGACTGATAAAGCAGTTGCCTCTGTTTTTACTTTAGGAAATGTCAATCTTGATTTCACTTATTTTCTTCTTTATCTATATCTGCAAAATAGGTTTGTTTTATGGACTGGTAACATAATCAGAAGGAAAAGAATGCAAAAACTATTATTCCCCTTAATTGCTAGGTTTTGCATAAATGTCTTTGGAATACAGTCCGCAATATTCTTTCCAGAACAGAATCGGTAACAGGTTTTCTCCTGGCACTAGCGGAGTGTGAAAGTAACACATGAAAGCTGTGTGCGCGCCTCATGTGTCTCCGAGAATACCCAGCATGTCAGCGTGTCACTTGTTTTTACAAGTTCATTCTGTACTCCCAGACTGCTTTGTCCTGACTCGAGAGTGATCTCTGCATATGGCATATGTTTGGACCATAATGCAAACAAATCCATAGTAGCACGTTCCTCCCAAACAGATCTGTTTCA
The DNA here is from genome assembly GCF_000935625.1 of Nanorana parkeri. Classification (NCBI taxonomy): domain Eukaryota; kingdom Metazoa; phylum Chordata; class Amphibia; order Anura; family Dicroglossidae; genus Nanorana; species Nanorana parkeri. Next base: position 1,450,603 of record NW_017306502.1, read on the forward strand.
TTCCCAGCTGTGCATGCTTTGTGTTCTCTCTCAAGTATTTATTACTGTCCGGAGAATTAGGTTTAACAAATTACTATAAAGACAAACCAGGTGTGAGACCACCTATTGGGTAAAATCGTAGCAGGAAAGGGAAGGCTGGTTAACTTTAATAGGAGACAGCAGTGCGCTCTATTTTCATATAAAGTCTATTAGGGCACACAAGATAGGTTTTTGTGGAGGGTTTCACCAACTTAACCATCTAGGGTACAGTGATATGTATTTCCATAGCGTATTTAAAGTAAACCTGTTATGGAATATGGAGAATGCCACTGCTGGCCTTCTGATAATGCTATGTGTCTGGCTTCCATACATCTGAGTTACAAACCCACAACGAGCTTTCACCAAAGTCAGATATCTTTATCTCTACTTGCTCCAGATGAACAGCTTATAGTTATTGAAGCCAGATATAGTCAGGTAACTGGCATTTCCAGAAGCACAGTTCAGCATTTGACTTTTAAAAGTATATACTACCAAATATAGACCACTAAATTCACGAAAGCTCCTCTCCTGCTGAACTTCACCCTCAACAGGGCCTAGTACTACAGAGTGAAACATGTCATGGTAAAGCCCTGGCGGGAGGTAAGTCCACGTCAATAACTTTACAATATGGTACTTTGTGTTGTATGACTATTTTTAAAAGTATATACCAATGAGTAAAGACCACTGAATTCAAGAAAGCTCCACTGCTGATGAACTTCACCCTCAACAGGGCCTAGTCCTACAGGGCGAAACACATCATGGTGGAACCTGCACCTGGCAGGAGGTACGTCCCTTCTTTTTAATAAACATATGACGTATTAAGCAGTTGTGTAGCTTATTCCTTTGATGCTGTGGATTTGGATGTGGAAGGGATCCTTAAAATCCAGAGCATCCAAGTCTGGTTCCTGCACTATATGTGAGCCTTGAAGCAAAGCGCCGACATTTAGGATTTGTCAAATGTACAGTATTTGTAAAGCTATTTCCTGGAACCAGCATTTAAAATCTTCCTTTTGTTAGGCTGCAAGTTTGTGCCTTGTGGTGAGACTATAAGTTACCCATAAGGCCATAGTCTGTCTTATGTACATATAACCATCTGGCCAACTTTTGGGCTGTATCTGACCTAATGCTATATCTGTCGTATCAGACTTTTCAGTACAGTTTTTCAGTTTGATTCTGTTAGGATGGAGTGTCTATAAGATTCTCACACCTCAAGCTATTTTGCAGGACTTCTCATGTACATGACGTTCTTACATGAAGAACGTCATGTACACGACAGGACTTCTCATGTACATGATGTTCCAAGGGTTGACATTGCTCTTTTTAACTTTAAAATATTCTCACTAAATTGCTTTCAGGACAGTATTATTAGTAGTTCTTGGTTCTTCTTGGCAGTTTGTGTCTTCATTGGTGAGGAGTTCCTCTCTCCTACTGATCTAGTGGGAGATGGTGAGGGGAAAATCTCTCTATCCAGTGACTACACAGACAGCACTAAAAACCTTAGAGAGGCTCTAACCCTTACCCACTTCAGAAACAAGGGTTGCAGTAATGTCTTTTAGATACCATTTCTGGTGTCCATAAATGCATGGTCTAGAATACGTTCACGCTGAGATCAACCATTTCACTAAAATGTAATGAAGTTTACTTTGTAATGCTGCTTCAGTCAGCCACAAAAGACAAACCAATGAGCACATTTTCGAAAAATGTCATTTTCAGGCCTAAAATGTGGAATATAACATGGGTGCAAAAAATGAAAAAAGGGCCTGTCATGAAGGGGTTAAGGTTTACTGACTGGTTGCCAGCATCTACGGAGTAGATATGAACTGAGCGCATCGTTTTGGTAGGCCTATGCATTAGGTAGTTGTTGGCAAATCTTAAGCAATTTGTACACTGACAGGGTTATTCACTAAAGGATGAAGAGTTTAGAGAAGGGAGGAGAAATGAACAATCTAGGCCAAAATATCTGATTTGGAAACATTCTCCAATTCATCTCACTTTCATGTTCAGCTATTTTGGCCTAGATGGTTCACTTCTCCTGCCTTCTCCAAACTCTTCACCCTTTTGTGAAAAACCCTGTCAGATTGTAACATGTGTGGCCAGTTTAAGAAAGCATTCAGCAGACTTGGAGTTAGTTCCTTAGGCTGGTCATAAACCACCCATAAACTTATGATGACGGTCAGCCAATCTGGGTATCAATGGGTATCCTTCAGCACAAAAGTCAATCAAGTGGGTTAGAAAACAGGTCTCAATCACTGTTGTTCTCCTTAGAGATAAGATGTGCCAGCAGCTAGCAGCATCTGCTTGCTTGATTAATATCCTCCCTCCTGGTCCCTGCAGTAAACTTTCTAGGTCAGAAGAACATAATTTACAACTTTATGGAGTTCTCTGTAGCACTCTGAAGACTTCCTGCCCTGAGGGTAGTGGAATCATGCCTACACATCAGACCATCCTATGATGCCTATAGACAACAGAGTCTGGTCAGACATACAGGTATGATTTGACCACATTCAGGCTAAACTAATTCAGGGGGAAACAGGGCTTGAACCGGGTATTCTAACCCTTGCAATCCCTCTTTCACCTGACAAGAGCTAGTGGTATAAAAGAGCCCAAATACATGACCAGATCCTGATGTTTTTCCTGGATAGAGCTGGCCACCTACAGCTTAAATTTTGTCCGATTCTGAATTTTCCAAAATTCAACCTATAGGTGGTTGTGCCGGCCCCACCCGGTTAAAAAAACAAAAACATTTTTTGAGGCGGGTGGAAAATCATCAATATACAGTATGCTTGTGTTAAATCACAGTCTGCCCCTGATGATGTCAAGTGATGTAACGCGTAGGCGCGGAGTTTGAGCTGACGTCATCACGCTGGGAGGAGCTAGGAAGCGTGCCTCAGAGTACAATCAATGGCACTGTTCATAAGCTCTGTGAGGTACACCTGTCAAGCGATGTTCACTGTACACATGAGAAGTGCACAGAAAGATGTGTTTTTACTCCCTTGTAATAAAAAATGATTTTAATAAGAGGAGCACTATGGTTTTATATGCTCTATTTCCTTTGAGCTGAATGAGAATTCTCCAATGGCGATTATCGGAGGAGGAGGAGGAGAAGCTGTGTTCTATATTTATTCCTAGAGTGGGAAAAAGCCTTGTTTGACCTTACTCTAATCACAAGGTCCATCTTAAAAGGTGAGTGTTTCTCCATATGAGAGTGGAGAGGAAGCACATTGCAAGGGTGGATCTGCACAGGATTTTGATGGCTTTGAAGAATCACTGATGGACTAATTAAAGACTGCACCAACAATCTCTTGGACTTTGTGGTTTCACTGAACCTATTGACTATTTTTTTACTACTTATTGACTAAATATACTGGCTGTGTACAATTTCTGAAGATGTGAACAATACACACAAACTCCAGAAGAAAGGACAGTGTCAGCACCAATTCAGAGATGATTTGAAGATCTAGAGCCAAGTGATGAATATACATTTTTGTTAATAGTTAGGCCTCATTCACACACAATGCAAGCAAAATTGTATATTGCGTATATACGCGTCTATGCGTATATATACGAGCGTATATGCGTGCACTATATGCAATCACTCGTAATGGAATTTTTAATGTGCTGTACGCGTATACGCGCGTATAGACGCGTATATGCGCGTAAACACGCAGAAATATGCTGCCCGGACGCATCTCTGTTCCATTCTGTTTTTGCGCATATATACGCTATGCAAATATACGGCTCTATACGCGGCTGTGTGTATGGAGCCATTTATTTGCATAGGTTGCATATGGTACAATACCCGCGTATACGCGCGCATACGTGCGGCAGTGTGAATGAGGCCTTAAGGTCCTTGAATGTATTTTTAAGATGTACCTCCTGAGTTTAGTGTCACTTTAAAACACTTGAGTGTTGGCTAGTTTTTAATTATAGGTTTTCACCATTTATTAGGTTAGCATAAAAGAGCTTATATATAATATTGATAACTTCCTGTGTCCCTTGCCTGTGCACAACATGATCTTATGGAGATGAGGAGAGGTCTGTGTTCTTTGCAATGCTTCAGAAAGGAAGTAGGTAGGGCTGATACCACATGCATCTTACATTCATTAGATAAATAATCATATTTTCCTTTTAATTACAAGTACTGTTTTTTTCACTTCCTGGTCCTCTTAAACTAGCCATACACCTATAGATTATCTGCAGATTTTCTATAGTCAGATTCCTCCATTTATGCTAAACTGTATGGATGGAGGAATCTTCCACTGACCCAATCTTCAGTATCTTGCTAGTCAGCCCCGCTGGCTGTAAAAATACCTGAACAATCTGATTGGATGCAGGAATTGTTCAGGTATTTTGACAGCCAGCGGGGCCGGCTAGTAAAATACTGAAACTTGGCCCAGTGGGAGATTCCTCCATCCACACAGTTTAGCATAGATGTGGAATCTGACTATAGAAAATCTGCAGATAATCTATAGGTGTATGGCTAGTTTAAGAGGACCAGGAAGTGAAAAAAACAGTACTTGTAATTAAAAGGAAAATATGATTATTTATCTAATGAATGTAAGATGATTACATATTAGCATGCAGAGCTGAATGCTGATGTTATTTTTAGTGGTCCGCCTAAAGAAGTGAGGAGGAAGGAAGGACAAGGGGGAAACAAGGGTGGTTTCATAGCACCCTGTGAGGGAAAGGAGCCACGCTATAACAGGATATCAGAACCAGTCCTCCGGGTACCAGTTGATTCTGCAGAAAGCTAAATCTTTCAAACATCAAGGAGCAGCATCCATTGTAAGTGATTTAATAAGCTTTTGAAATAGTTTAAAATCCTTTGGCCTTTAATATCACTTTAAAGGAGAACTATGGGGTTAAGGCTTTTCCACATAGTTCTCCTTAGGGTAACGGGAGGACACAAACTAGCGTCCTCCCGTCACCCTAGGCTCAGTATACCGCGAGCTGCTGCTCACGGTATACTAAGACGCCGCAGCTGAAGCTGATCCAGACAATTGTGCCGGGATCCGCCCAGCTGCGTGACTGACAGCTGGCTCTGCCTATCTGGAGGCAGAGCCAGCTGTACCCGCCCCCTCCCCCGTTCCGCCAGTCAGCGCTGGCGGATCGGAGCGGGGGGAATCCAGCCCCTCCCCTGTCACGGCAGAGAGCCGTGACAGGATCGAGAGGTGAGCGAACGCCGGTATGTGTTCGCTCACCTCCCGATCTACTGAGCCGACCTGTGACAGTCTCATTGTCACAGGTCGGCTAGAAATATGAGGGGAGTGAAAAGCACTCACCTCATAGTTCTCCTTTAATGCTGCACTATTGAATACATAGTTGCATTAATAGGTGCCTTTTATATCTGTCTGAAGTTCAGCTTTAAGTGCTTGTCAGGTAAAATGTGTAGCAAGTGGAGCAGAGATGATGTTGTTTCCTCGTGACTCTGATCACATCCCTGGCCAGCTGTAAAACTCATCTCTGCCTTAGTAACTTTAATAGACACAGGACAGAGAACATTTCTGCACATATAACAATCCATCCGTGTTACTATGGGAGTTTTGTTTCTGTACTTGAATATCTGAAAGCAGCAGAAAAGTACCAGCCTTTGCCCACAGTGCAGGTACAGGAGTCGTTTCGTTTATCTCATTTCTAGCTATTGTCTTAAGATCTAATTGATCTCCTTTGAAGTTCGCACAGTTGCCTTTTAGCAGCTCCCACGCAAGAAAAAAAATTAACCTCATCAGTGAGCTTTTCTTGGTCTTAAGTTTCAAGTTTCAAATCGTACGCACATTTCACTTCTGCTTTGAAAGTGTAGACGTTTTAGGGGAAAACACGCTAAACTAGAACACCGAATAAGATCAGAATCTTAGCCCTGGATTCCTATTTGCATTTAAAACACATCCGGTAGATAGATCGGCTTGCAGAAACCTCTTAACATGTGCGCCAGCAACTGTGCTGAGAAAAAAATAAAAATAGCGGGTTTATCAAATAAAGGCAATTTTTCTGAACAGACTCTGCTGCTGTACCTCAAACTTGTCATCGATTTTTTTCACGTTATCACAGTTGAAAGCATTTAGGTGGGTAAGGATGAAATTACAGAATCTGGTCCAGGAACTGCAGGATTACACTATATTCCACGGTGTAGTGATGACTGGTCTGGGCATGTAAAGTAGTATTAAACTCTCAAACTGTTTTCAATCAAGAATCCAAATCAAACAAATATACATTGCCCAGCAAAGAATGTCTTAACATTTGCCTGCGGTGCCGTTGACATGAATGCCATGCCACGCCACGCCCCCTTATTGACATGAACATTGAACGCTGCTCTCCCTCCTGCCCCAGAACGCGGCCCAGCCTGATCTATGCAACCCAGTGTATTCCGGGTTTGGATCGCTCCAGAACGCGCTGGATATGGTGTGACTGAGCCCTTACAGCTCCAGCCCTCTCAGCTCAGCTTCCCTGAACTTTCTGTCCAGTACAAGATCACAAGGAACAGAGCAGTCTCCAGCAGCTATTCATTTACCAGCTTGGTGAATTGAGGAAGGATGGAGGAACGGGAAGCAGAGGGGGAGTGTCTTGCTTTGCTGTGTCTGTATGTTTGTGGAGACGCGCACAGCTTACTAACACAAACCAGGGTGGCTCCATAGGAGTCACCCTAAAACATGATATCAGGGCCAGTGCTCAGGGGACCAGCTGATTTAGCAGGAAACTACAACTTTTAAACATCAAGAAGCAGCATCCATTGTAAGTGATTTCATCTGCATTTTACATTTTTTTTATTTAATATCACTTTAAGAGGCCGGAAAAACTGTCAGGCAGACCTGATCCTAAGCCCGCTGTTAGTCTGTGGGCGGCACAGGGGTAATGGCAGCAACCTAAGTGCACTTAGCAACCTGGGACGCTCTGTCCAGAAAGGAGGCGGCATGCACAGTCAATTGTCTCAGGATGCCTGATTATATGGACAGCCCTGATTAGGCCCAGCTCAGGTGGAATGCCTCAGCCACAGCTGATTGGGCCAACACCGATGGCTTCCTTCCAGAGTTGGATGTGCTTGGGTTCGGTCTGAACCCGGCTCATCTTTATTTGTCACTCTAGGACAGGAATTGTGTTATTGGCTGCATCACCAGGCAAAAATAAAGGGAAAAAAATCCTAGAAAACGAATGCAGCCGCCACATCTAAGGACTAGTAAACTACAATATATAACATTGTTGTTCTTGGGTTAGCCAGAATCCAAGAGTGTCCAACCGGGTCATTGGAAGTGTATTTCTGAAAGCCGGTGTTCTGTATCTTTCTCTGCTTCCTGTATTACCCATCACACTCAAATGTCATAGACAGTTGAATCTGATTAGTGGCTGTGAGAAATGTCTTAGTACTGGTGTATTTCTAATACTTTTGATGTTACATGTAATGGGTGACATTTGAAAGGTAAGCTAGTCTTCCTTAGTGATTCACATGCATGTCAATGCAACAATGAACATAGCTTCTTCTTTGATGTCATTGCTTATGTAAATAGCTATTCTGCAAATTTTACCAACGTTTCTCAGGAAAATGTCAAAGCCGTGACCATTCTGTGACAGAGTGACTGTTCTTTTACACAATCCATGATTATCTCGGATTTGATTGTCTCCATATAAAAGACATTTCCTCTCACGTCCTCTCTTGTGAAGTGCCAGGAAGGTGCACGGCTTTGAGCTGTACTCGTGGTTTACTGCAGGAGCATGAAGGTTGTAGCTGGACCCTCTGGACATCCATTAGGCCCTAGACTGCCTTGAAGCTTTGGCCCCATAAATGTACCATTTCCCTAGCATGGGGCCCCATGCAACCCTTTTGTTTCTGGGTTATAGATAACCCAGCCCTGTAATAGCAATGTATAACATATTCATACTAGCCTGAGTCTTGAGGATTGAGACTTCACGCGAGCTTCAGGTAAATGATCAGGGCTGATCCCTGAGATCTCTGCTCAATCCCGTGTGCATGTATCATTTTATCCTGCATGGGGGCTGTTAAATGAATATTTGTAGACCAAGATAAGAAGGAAATGGAGACAATGTGGGGAACATTATAAAAAACAGTGTCTGCATGGGCAAAGTACAAGTTCACCTTGAACCGAGGCCCCGGCTGTTCCCAGTTGACAAAGGCTACACTTCCTTACATCGTTTTTCAGCGAAATTCTTCAGGAAATCTTTTATGTCTTCTATTCTCTGGGATAAAAATCTCCTAAACTGCAATTGTTAGCATACCGTTAAAGTTTATCTAAACTCAAAAACCAAAATGTCATATAATGCAGTTTGCTAATCCTTACATGTGGTGGCTGCATTCATTTCCTTTTTTCAGGCTAAGAACATTTTTAGTACAGAAAATATCTGTTGATCATGCCAGAAATGATAGAAGGACTCTGAGCAGAAAAACCTAAACCTTGCAAGAGTTAAAAAAGAACTATGGGGTAACCTTTTTATCCGATAGTTCTCTTAAGGGTCACGGGAGGACATATACTAGCATCCTCCCATGACCCAAAGCTCAGTATATCGCGAGCTACAGCTCGCGGTATACTGAGACCGCTGCAGCTGGTAGGATCCCGACATTACTGTCGAGATCCACCCAGTTGCGTGAGTGACAGCTGGTTCTGCCTATCTAGAGGCAGAGCCAGCTGTACCTGCCCCCTCCCCCGTCCATTCCGCCAGTCAGTTCTGGAGGATCGGACAGCGGAGGGGGAAATCCCTGCAGGGAGCCATGAGTGACAGTCACGGCTCTCTGCAGGGAGATGATTGAGAAGTGAGCGAGCGACGGTATGTGTTCGCTCACTTCCCGATCTATTGAGCCGACGTGTCACAGTTTCATTGTCACACGTTGGCTCGAACTATGAGGATGAGTGATTTTCACTCACTTCATAGTTCTCCTTTAAGTGCTTGTTGTCATGTAGGGTGTAAAATAACAAAGACATACTCACCGGACTCTTGGATCCGGCTGGCTGCTAGACCGGTCCCTGAAGCCTCAACCCCCCCTCTGCTCCGGTGATGGATGGAATGTCCCTCAGTGTCCTCACGTCCAATACAGTGTACTCATGGGTCCTTAGACCACCGGAGCGAAGGGGGAGGAAGGTTGAAGGGAACTGTCTAGCAGCCAGGTAGGCCCCAGGTTCCGGTGAGTTTGTTATTTTACTCCCTAGATGAGAATGAGCACATAACCCTTGCAGTGCGGGGGTAGCCCCACTGCAAGGGTTACCTTTTCTACTGCCTAGAGTTCTTCTTTAAGTGTCCCTGTCATTTCCTTTGAGCTGAAAAGACAGCAAAAGCAATGTTATCTCTGTTTTATAAACTACTAGTCCCATCAATCCGTCATGTAATGAAGATAAACATGGACATGTTTGAGGTTCAGCCTGTGTGACAGCCTTAGCTCCTCCCAAAGACACCATGGAAAACTGAGTGTAGACATGAGAGGACAAGAAGTTTGTTAAGCTGGACATACTCTAATAGACTTCTTCAGCCCATAGGCTGAGCAAAAGACATTGAACAGATTCCTCCATCCACACTAAACAGCGTGGAAGGAGGAATTATGTCTACTGAGGGCCAAAACTACTTAAAGTGTATGTAAACTCTAAATAGCATGGGTGGAGGAATCCCCCCTGTGGGTGCCGGATGTCAGAATACCCGAACACTGCAGCTGACTGGCTGTAGTCACTGTCTGGCTGACAACATTTAAGCTGGCTTCTTCAACAAAAGGTAATTGAGTAATATGCTTTCATTTCCAAAGACCTATAACATTTTTTATGGGTGGAGGGCAGAGGGCTGGCAGAGCTCTGTACCCCCTAACTGTGCACAGGCCAGGAAGTTACAGTATCAGCTCACAAGATTTCTGGCAAAATCAACAGGCATTTTTTGCACTTATCAAACAAAACAACTTTCAATTATATATTTAGCAGGCCAAAAGGGAGCTGATAAGAGAATTTCAGTTAGGTTTTGCATACACTATAAGTAGGTCTGGCCGTCAATAGACATAATGTGCTACCCCTTGAAAATACATTCATCTTTATCTGGAATGCTGTTGCATTTTAATTTGAGATATCTGTTATAACAATCATCAAGGTTTGATGTAAAACTGTTTTCTTGTTCAGAATAAAAGTAGCTTCTCCTGGCCAATTATTTCTATATAAAGGTTTTTAGCAAACCTCATTGCCATTTCTTACCTACTGCTGTTCTGTTGATACTGACATAGGCAACTGTAGTAAGTTTCTCAATGTTGTGCCTGCCATAGTGACTTCATCAGTTCCAGTGCTTTCAAAAAAAAAAAAAAAAAGCCAGCACCCTAAGAGCAGGGTAGCTTCAAGCTCTGTAAAGACTAGTGGCACTTTATTGGATGCTTCTACTAATAGTAGCCTATTACTAGCATTAATTTACCTAATAACCTAGTAAACGCTGCTTCTACTGCTTTACATAGTCATGGGCCCTACATTCCATTGGTTTATGTGAATAGACCGCCAGGTATTTATTTATTATGAAATATTTCACATTAGTCCCTGCCCTCAAGGAGCTTACAGTCCAAGACCCCTATCTTAAGCTGGCCATACACCTTACAATTATCTGCAGATTTTCTGTGGTCAGATGGAAAAGGTGCGACAGATTCCTCCATCTACACTTAACTGTGTAGATGGAGGAATATCCACCTGGGCCAATCTGTTGCACTTTTTCCATCTGACCACAGAAAATCTGCAGATAATTGTAAGGTGTATGGGCACCTTAAATTGCCCATACACTGCACGATTCTCGTACGAGAATCGTGCGAGGGTCTAAGGTCTTGCAAGGGTTGTAAAGTGTATGGGCACCTTAAAGGTGGCCATACACTCTACAACCATCGCAAGACCTTAGTCTTAGACGGAAGACGTGCGACCGTACAGTAGAAACGGTCGCACGTCTCCGTTCACACTGCTCGATTCTCGTACGATCGCGAGATTTCCCGCGATTCTCGTACGAGAATCGAGCAGTGTATGGGCACCTTTACACATATACATACAGGTCCGATATAGATCGGAGCCAATTAAAGGATAATTAAAGCCTTGCATGTTTTTGCATATATCTACTGCTGGATAATGTGAAACCTCGCGCCACTATTCCAATCAAGTTAAGCAGCAGCTGAAATCTGTGTGGTCAGATATATAGTATAAAATTAATAATAAAAATTATTATGAATAAATGTACAAAGTATCAGATATAATAGTTACTGGCCGTGTAACAATGTGAAAAGAGTAACCATGGAAGAAACGTATGTGTATAACATGCACCTCATATGTTGCTACAAAATATCCATAATGAAAAATCAAAAACAATAGATACTGGCCGTGAAACAATGTGATGCAATGTAAAAAGAAAAACAACTTATTTGCACTGAGGTGCATGTTATACATATACGTTTCTTCCATTGTTACTCTTTTCACATTGTTTCACGGCCAGTAACTATTATATCTGATACTTTGTCGATTTATCTACACAGCGCGGCTTTTTTTTATTATTAACTTTATACTATATATCTACTGCTAGCAAGCAGTAGATATATGCAAAAAACAAAGTTTACAAAAGAGTTAAAACATACCTGTGTCTCCCGTCCGGAGATCTGAAGATTCTCGGGTGGCCGCCAGGGCCGGATTTACTCTCTCTGCTGCCCCAAAACCAGGTTCCTCAATGCGCCCCCCTACCTGCCAACCCCCCACCCCCACAGAGAATGGCAGACCTGCAGGCTGTATACAAGTGATCTTGTCGACTTCGCCAAGATCACTTGTACAAAACAAGCAGCGGCATCCCCGATGTACATTTAGCTCTGCTTGCCCAAAACAGGGCTAAATGTAGAAAACAACTACCCGCCCGACACTGCATGTCTCGGGCATCGGGAGATAGGACTTCCACAACCCTGCTGCCCCTCTACTCCCTGCTGCCCCAAGGCCGGACCTTGGTTGGCCTTGTGGGAAATCCAGCCCTGGTGGCCGCAAAGGATCATGGGGCGGGTGCATGCGCAGTGCAGATCTTCAGGCAGGAGAAGAGGTGAGTAAGTTAATGCAGGCAGCCCAGCAGCGTGCACCAGTACAGACTCCATGGGACAGGAAGAGAAAGGAGTCAGCACTGGATCGGAGACCGGCACCTGCGCTGGAGGGACTCTAGAAAACTACAGGAAAGAAGATGATCGGATCATAAGGCATCATTTAAGGTAAGTCCTTACACTAGCATTGAGTGGGGGGGAATTTTTTTTGCCCTTTAATGTCACTTTAACCTTGCAGCATGTATTTTTGGACTAGGTTATAAAATATGGCCGTTGAAGTTTAGAAGCAGAGTTCTCACCTTTATAGGATGAGTAAAGTATCCAGGTACATTTATAAGATGGAGCAGAAAACAAGATACAGGCATATGATATGTTTGGTGGAAAGTAAATGTATTTCTGTGTAAGGAGTGTTGTAGTGTCCACTTCCGAACAGAGCCACATTTGTAGAATTGGCAGCTAGGCTTGTTTGGGCTGTAGGCATGGGGTGTTGATTATGATAAGTTGCTTTATGCACTCAAAGGATCTTGCTTTATGAGGCGAGGTATTTCTATATCCTTTCTAGATGACTCCTACTGATTTCTGTAGTACAGTTCATTGTTTCAGGAAGACAGGGTAATAGCTTTTCTTGAACTTGTTCCAAGGGTGGATAGTCTGGTTGGCTCTGCTGAGACTTGGTACACACCTTTATACTTTAAAACCTATACTCATACAGCCATTTCCAGAGCTGTGAAAGGCACACTTTGTAGGAAGACCTTCACTGTACTCAGCACTAAATGTGTCAAAATTGCAGAATGCTAGATGTATATTACATATATTATATCTATACTGTATAGCAGAACTGTGGGAAAATGTTTTCATTTACCCTTTCAGTGCGCTATCCCTGCACTGCAAGGGTTAGGTGATCACTTTTGCCTAGGATCAAAAAAAAAAAAAGTTACGCTCACCTGATTCCATGAACCGGCTTGCTCTTAGACAGGTCCTGGTGCCTCTCTACTCCTCCTCTGCCAGCAGTCTAAGGTCCCTGAGTCATCATTTTCTATACAAGTATAGGACGTGAGGATATGGCATCGCTGCAGCGTAGGAGGAGACAGTCAGGAGGGAGTGCAGTCACAGCTGGCAGCTTGGAGGATCGATGAGTATAACTTTGTTATTTTTGACCCTAGACAAAAATGGGCACTTAACTCTTGCATTACGGGGGAAGCCCCATTGAAAAGGTTAATAAAATGTGTGCCCGGAGTTCTTCTTTAACTACTTTAGCTAACTTGCTAACTTTTTATGAGGGGGTAAGTAGAGATATGGACGGAGGTAAGCCGGTGGATGTGGTATATCTGGATTTCTCAAAGGCTTTTGATATGGTACCACACAAACGCTTGCTACACAAGCTGAGGGCTATGGGCATAGATGAGGTGGTGTGTACGTGGATAGAGAACTGGCTACGGGAACGTGTCCAGAGGGTATCTGTAAATGGCACCTTTTCAGACTGGGCTAGTGTAATGAGCGGTGTGCCTCAGGGTTCTGTGCTGGGTCCCATATTGTTCAACTTATTTATTAATGACATCGGGGAGGGTGTTAACAGCGATATTTCCGTGTTTGCGGATGACACCAAAATAGGGAGGGTAATAGACACGGACTTAGACACTATAACATTACAGGAGGACCTGGATAAAATAGGGGAGTGGGCATTAATGTGGCAGATGAGGTTTAATGTCGATAAATGCAAAGTAATGCACTTTGGAATTAAAAATAAACAAATGGGTTATACAATTATGGGTATGCCGCTGGGGAAGTCAGAAATGGAGAAGGATTTGGGGGTCATTGTAGACCACAAACTGAAAGGTAGTTTGCAGTGCCAGGCTGCTGTAAACAAAGCTAGCAGGGTCTTGTCCTGTATTAAAAAGGGGATGTATTGCAGGGACAAGTCTATAATTTTGCCACTTTATAGATCATTGGTTCGACCTCATCTGGAGTACGCGGTCCAGTTCTGGTCACCAGTACTAAGAAAAGATGTCCTTGAGTTGGAAAAAGTCCAGCGAAGGGCAACCAAACTAATTAGGGGTATGGAGGACCAGAGCTACGAGACGAGGCTACTAAATTTAAACATGTTCACATTAGAGGTGAGGAGATTAAGGGGGGATATGATTTCCATGTACAAAATGTTTAATGGTGGTAGCAACATTAGCGATAAACTGTTTAAAATTAACTCCGTTACAAAAACTAGAGGCCATCACCTAAAATTGATGGAAAAAAAATTCCAGCACAAGGGGCGAAGGGGGTTCTTCACAGTAAGATCAGTTAGGGTCTGGAACTCACTGCCACAGGCGGTTATTTCAGCAAATAATGTGGAATTGTTCAAGAAACTTTTGGACGATTTCTTAAGGGACCGTAATATACAGGGGTACGGGTACTCCTAGAATGAGATCCTAATAGGTTGGACTTGATGGACTAATGTCTTTATTCAACCTCAAATACTATACTATGTACTTGATTTGCTTAATGCCAATAATCTTATCAGTGTGTGTTAATATTTTAAAAAACAAATTTCTGTAATTGTTTATGTACATGGGGGCACCAGCAGGCTGCCCTCTGTACATATATACTAAAGCTGCCCATACACTTTAAGAGAAAAAGCACCCTATACATGTAAACAGCGTGGGTGGGGAAATCTCCTCTGACAGCTATTGTATTCGGACAGCCGAAACCCATGTCTGCCAGAATACCTAACCAGTGACTGCAGCTGATTGGCCACCAACAATTTTCCACCTGGCCCCTTGATATGATACCCCATGGGGATTTCCCTAGCTTGCATAAAACATGTTTAACGCAGCATGCTACGACGTATGTCACTGCACACCAACGCGTGCATTGCATTGCACTGCATTGTGCTATACATTGGGCCTAAAGCTGGTTATACACTCCTTGAAGTCCACTTCCACCTTTGTAAGTGATTAGCATTTATTGTGCAGTTATAATGTATACATATCAGACATCCCAACTCTCCCGGATGTTGCGGGAGTCTCCCGCTATTAGATATCGGCTCCCGGACAGCCGGGAGAGAAACATTTTCTCCGGGAAAGGTTTACTGTGCTCGATCTAGCAGAAACCTTTCCCTGCTGTCTGTTTTTTTTTTTTACTCTGATACCGGAGCCGCCGCCGGCCACCGTCAAAGAAAAAAACAAAACATAGAAATGAATAGCTAGATTGCTTTTGGCTTTTTGAATTTGCAATAGCCAATACCAGATTAGCTATTGCACCCGCCCACTGCTGTTGTCAATCAGCAGAGGTGGACCTGAAGTTCTCCATCAGATCCTCTCTGCTGATTGACAGCAGCAGAGGGTGGGTGCAATAGGCAGCTTGCTATTGGCTATTGCAAATTCAAATAGCCAATAGCAATCTAGCTATTCATTTCTATGCCGTTTAAAACAAAAATATTTATTCTGACTGCAGCAGATGTCAAAATACTAAAAAAAACAACAAAAAAAACGAACAGCAGATGGCACTGGAAGCATTAGCTTCTTTGCTATCTGCCATAATTTCAGGATAGGGGCAGAGGGCACCTCCCTGAAATGAGGAGGGCACCTCCCTGAAATTGCTTTTTTCAGGTTGGGATCCCTGACATGTGCAAATTTTCATGACTTTCTTCATTTTTTTTAAAATAAACTTTTTATTAGACTGGGACCCTCCAAATTTAAAAATGTCTCCATACAAAACTCAGTCTGACACTGGGGTTTGATTGTAAAGCAGGCTGTAAACAGCTGTCCCCCATCCTTGTGATACTGTGTAAAATGATCACTAAACACCAGCTCTGCCTTTGCACACAATACACTGTCCTGGGTGGAGTTGTCACTATGAATACCAATGAATGGGGGTGGAGAGCTTAGAGAGAGCTCAGCTGTGATTTACACAGATTGCTTGCACAGCACAGAGGCGGCCATTTACATGAGGATATGAAGAGGAAAGCTAAAAAAAACGTAAGTTTCTGTGTTCATATACAGCAACTGCGTATGCCTGCTTTATGTTCACTCTGAGTACATTGCTGGCATGTTTTTTTTTTTAAATATCTCCGCAAAGGTGGAAATGAGCATCAAATTTCAGCCAGGTCCTGCTGACTTGTCTGAACAATGAGCAGTGTGTGCCCCCGGACTCCCCTGTTTGACAAAAGTTGATTTTTTTAATCAACTTTTGTCAAAGGATTCGGTCCAAACATTATCGGCCAAATAGCGTTTGCAGTGGCTGTTTGGGTATTCAGTACTAGTATCAGTTGCAGGGAGGTGCATTCCCCTCTCCGCAGCTATACATCATAAAGGGGCAGAGAACACCCCCTGACGCAACTGATTGGGTCCGGGGGAAGTGGTGGCAGTGAGATTTTTGAACTGGTTCATGCCATGCCCAGCTTCATCTCTATTCAGTACAATAGCCCAGCTGGGAAGGGCTGGACAACAAGCATGGGGAAATCTCATGTTTTTTATTCCCATTCAGCTTGAGGGGCTGAACAAGAAAAAATCATTATTGTACGGCCTACTTAAGCCTTTAACTACTGGCTTTGAAAATGTATGAGACACACAGTAATAGACTTAATAATCCCTCTCATGTTATCACATTATAATCACCATCCCTGCCTATAGGGAGGGTCGGTTAGCACCCCCTGACTCTTTGACTGCTTCATCCATAGCTGTTCAATTCTGGAGTCGATGTGGATTTAGGAAAGTGTTCTTTTTTTTAACTCTAACTCTTGTAACGCTTGAAATAACAGGTTGCGGAAGTAACCTGTAATTTCCAGCGCTCTCAAGGGTTTCACTGAACGATGACAGCTGTCAGCACTGGATAAACCCTTTCACACCAAAATGGAGTTGGTGCTCTGTCATCCCCTTTTGGGTCCTTGATTGAAATGGATTGAACTTACTCCTCTTTTTTTTTTGTGTGTGTGTTTTTATATAATATGATAGTGGAGATTTATAATACTAACACTATGTGGAAATGAGAGATAAAAATCTGTAACATTAGAGTGCTGGAAAGATTGTCTCACTTGATCGTAAAGTCATTTGTAAAAGAAGTAAAATCTGCTCATGTATGACCAGCACAGGACAAAGTTCATTGCAGGTGCCCACAGACAATAATATATAATCTGTTTTATACAGGCCTGGCTGGAGCCCTTGTAAAAGATTAAAGGAAACCAAAGCTGGTGAATGAAGTAACGAAACAACACATTCCTGCACTTCCACTTGACATTGCATTGTGCTCCCCTGACAACCCCTCCCCCACCTCCTGTTTACCACTTTCTAGCCTGTTCAGTGCTCCTTCCCAAAGCCATAAAAACATTATTGAGGAAACTTAGGTGCGTGTCGGATTGGTTCCATCTTTGCCGATACCTCCCAAGAAAAAAACATTTTATGTGGACTAAAAGTCACCAGTGTCAGATTTACCGGTTGCATTCATTGAACTGATTAACGTGTCTCCGCCATTTGGGGCTCACACACCTACAACGTTGGCATAAATTGCTCGCTCTGAATTCCAGATGGAACACATTCAAGCCAGCTGCTCTTTGGGGCCCATTCACAGGCAGCGAGCTTCGTCTGTAGAAGCAGGTCACTTGCTCTGCCCTTTTGGTGCGGATCATTCAAGCAGATGTGACAGTTTCCATTAGCTGCCAATCCAACCCATCGGGGGTTAACGCAGACACAGACATCATTATGCAGGGAAATATATTCCTGTGCGTTGTGCGGCTGTTGAAGTGCACGCTAGGATTAACCCCCAACGCGCTCTCTATAGAGACTGTCACGTAGGCTTTAGGTCCGCTTATCTGCAGCAAAAGGGCAAAGCAGAGACCTGCATCTAGAGATACCCTTTGTGCCCGTTCACACTTCCATTTCCTCGGCAGAGATATCAGCATTTGATCACAGCGATGATTAATTCCTTATCAGATGTCTTTGGGCCATATCACACCAGCCATCCTATCGCTGACCACAGCTCACCAGCAACAGGATCATTCACTTACCTTTTACATGAAGTCGCTTCCTCTTGTCAGGCCAGTAATATGTCAGTTCTTTTCTAGCAAGGGATATTCATCAGTGTTTAGTCTAACAAGTTTATTAGAGGTAAGTGGAAGCCTCTCCAAGGTGATTCTGCTGCTGGCGCTGTGTCGCCATCCTTAGCCTGAGGTTTCAATCAGACAAACGGACCCTCAAAGCAATCTGTTGTGCAGTCTGTTGCAGTGCTATGCCCCAGTGTGATGATATTTAGGGGTCCATTAAAAAAAATAAATTAAAAAAACATTGCCGTACTGCTTTCAAATCAACTGCACGTTTATAAAGCAGATATGCCTTTAAAAATGCTGTGTTTCACAAAGGGGTACTGCGTTCTGCTTGCTCCGCGAGCCTGAAGCCAGCAAAACACAATTAAAATCTTTATCAGAGAAAATAGAAAAATATTTAAAAAACATTTTTTTCAGAGAAAATAAAAACCTGGGAGGAAAGCCCTCAAAGTCACATGATCGGCTCGCTTCCAATCACAGCCAGCCAGCAGACAGGCCTACCCACTGAGAAACGTTTGGTTAGATCATGAAGAACCAGATGAAATTTGCTTAGTGTGTAGCCGGCTTTACATTTGTTAGAAAGCCTTGCGGGAAGATGCCATTCATGTGTACTGTTTATGAGCCAAGGACAATAAACCAAGTCAGTGCCCTTGATCTAGTAAACACATGACTTTGTTTCTATTAGAGCCTCCGGAGTTTAGAACTGGCACACGCTGTTCGTATTGTGCCCGATACCCGCTGCAACCCCCAAAAGTTAATTGTTAAATCGACTTTTGTAAAGGAGCCAGTTCAACAAAAAATTATAGCTGAGCAGCGCCTGCATCCGATTGGATTGTTCAGGTATTCAGAAACCGCTGGAGCAGTGGCTGCTGAATACAAAAGACGGCAGCAGAGATAAATAGCGTGGATGGGGGGAATCGATAGACTTCTGCCTGTACGGCTGAATGAGAGAAATGGCGTGTATAGTCAGCTTTACTTCCTGGTCTTTTACAAATAACAGGGGCCAGGTGTTGCCGGGCCTCTAATGCTCAGAGTGAGTAGCGTGAGAGCTTAGCAACACAGATCATTTTCCTGAATGTTTTTTTTTAACTGCTTCAGTTGCACATTTCCTTAGCAGAGTAAGGCCCCTTTGACACTGTCCGATACGGAGGGGTTCCGTACACACCATTGTGACATCCAGTTTTTTCCTCCATCTTGCTCTGACCTGGCATGATCAGTTCCGGCAAAACGGAACACTGTTCCACTTGTTTTTCTGGACCTTGCCGAAGTCGGGAGCAACCGAATGGGCTTACATTGGGCATCCGATCGGGTCAACCTGAAAAACTAGGCGGACCTGATAGGACTGCCCGTCTGAAAGGGGCCAAATGCAATGGATTGTTACTAGTCTTTGTTTCACATACATGCAGGAGCAAAACTAGAAATCACAGGGCCACATAGCAAAACTTTGCATGGGGCCCTGTGATTTCTAGTTACGCCCCTTGCAGAGCCCATCTGAGATCCCAAACAGCCTGCCTGAGAGTGACCCAGCAGAGCCCACCATAGACTCTCTGGTCACCCCCCTGCACACCTCTTACCTGTCAGCCCCGATCCGCTGTCAGCCTGCTCCATCGTCGGGCCCCACCTCCTTATCCTCCACAATCTCAAGCGGGACCCACCTCCTCCACCGCCACCGGGCCTGGTCTTCTCCTTCTCCACCGCCGTGCCCCGCCTCCTCCTCCACTGCCAGGACCCGACCTCCGCCACTGCAGCTGCTGGCTGTTACTGACTCAGCAGCGGCTGTGATGAAGAACGCGCCACTGCACAGATCACTGACAAGTTTTCAGTAATCTGCACAGTGGCGCGTTCCTCCTCACAGCCACCAGTGACAGTCTGCACGGCATCACAGGGAGCCCTTTGTTCATCCTGGCCGGGTCCCCCTGTGCCCCATAGTGGCCTCCTGGGTCGCTATAGCGATAGTTCCGCCACTGCATACATGAATAGGGCAGGACCATTGCAAGTATAATCTCATAAGATCAGCACACATTGCACCACTAGGACACACATTAGCTGCTAAACTAGGCACTAAACTGCCAATGTACCAAAGGGATGTTAGGCGAGAAATGCTCAGATTTATTTCAATGCAACCAATGACAGCAGGTGACCATTTACTACCACTGAAGGTTCAGCGGTACATACAGTACTTGCATAAAGGAAATTGATTATATATAAAACGGACTCCTACGGCGGTCAGCTCTCACCTTTCTCCGGCTGTGGAATGTCCCTTGGCATCCTCATGTCTAATACAAGTCAATGGACCTGCAATAAATGTGATGACATCACCACTGGAGCCCAGGGGATTAGAGGCTGCAGGGACCAGTCTAGCAGCTCAGCGGGATTGAATATCAATTGAGTATTTCTGCTTTCTTTGAGCACTTAATAACCCTTGCACTGCTGGCGTAGTCCCAATGCAAGGACATTTTTTTTTATTCCCGGATTTCTTCTTTAACATCTGCTCCTTGTTATTTAATAAAATGCAGTAGTTTGGATTGTAGTGATCAGTTGTGAAACATTTTCTTCACAGTCAAGGCTAGAGCTGCATCGCTCCATTGTCTACATTGGAACAGGACAGTAACGTAGGGGCCAGCAGAAAGAACCACAACCTGTAGCGGGGGACCATGCATCCATGTCAGAGCAGCGTGTCGGATACAGAAGCCAGTGTAGCATTTGAAGAAAGTGAAGATCAGGAGTGCAGGCAGAGGGAGGGGTAACCCCTTTCTTTGCATGGAAGTCTTTTTTAGACTTTTTTACCTTGCGACCGAGTGGCTTCAAGCAGTAATGGAAGTAAGTAACATTTAGTTTGAAACATTTGTTTTCAGAACGTTTGTTCGATTTTCTAACAGTTAAAGGTGAACTATGGGGTTAGGGATTTTCCCCATCGTTCTCCTTAGGGTAACGGGAGGAAACAAACTAGCGTCCTCCCGTCACCCTAAGCTCAGTATACTGCAAGCTACAGCTCGCGGTATACTGAGACGCCGCAGCTGAAGCGGATCCCAACAATTATGTCTGGATCCGCCCAGCTGCGTGTGTGACAGCTGGCTCTGCTTATCTAGAGGCAGAGCCAGCTGTACCCGCCCCCTCCCCCGTCCGTTCCGCCAGTCAGCGCTGGAGGATCGGAGCGGGCAGGGGGAAACCAGCCCCTACACTGTCACAGCAGAGGGCCGTGACAGGATCAAGAAGTGAGCGAACGCCGATATGTGTTCGCTCGCCTCCCGATCTACTGAGCCGACCTGTGACAGTCTCATTGTCACAGGTCGGCTAGAACTATGAGGTGAGTGAAAAGCACTCACCTCATAGTTCTCCTTTAATGGGGTCAAATAGATGATTGTTTTCAACTATAGTGGTGAAAACATCGAAGGAACAGAATGGAAATTTTTTCTCGAATTAGGTAAATTCTAACAGTCAATGTGGTTTTCATTCCAAAATCGAATGTTAAAATGAGAGAAAATTGCGAACAACATTTGTCAAATCTGTGATGGCATTATTGAATGTTCTGATGAGATTTGAACATTTGTACAAAAGTCTAGCAGTGTATGGTCAGCTTTACCGGTAGATAGCCAGTCTCCTTGGTCACATACTAATTTCAGGACAGTATGCTCACTCACAATGAAGGTAAATAACCTAACTGCCCTAGAGATACATTCTCCGAACACAGCAGCTTCCATCTGAGACTTCTGTTGCTTACAGATTTAGGGACTTAAGGGGTTAAAAAGGAGAAGAGAGAACAGCCACAAAACAAAGCCATAAAGTGATTATCACAGCGCCACATAGGATATAAAGCACCATTGTTACATCTGTCATAAAATGAACATACAGGACATCAATTGGTCATGTGACCAATTTGTTCATTGCTAAAGGTAGGTTAGGTGCACACAGCCATTTTTAACCTTTTCTTGTCTCTGTTCATGTATTTGTACAAGAAAAAAAAAAGGCTGAAATGGAAGGCTAGTGCAAAGAGAATTCGAACACTCTGGGCTTTTGTATTCTGACAGTGTGCTGTGCTGCTGTCAGAATACCGGAACAGTGACTACAGCTGTTTGGCTGTACTGCTTTCAATTGACAAAGGAATTGAAAAATTGACTTTTGCTGAATGAGGGGTCTTCACATGGGGGCCACACACTGCTTGTATTTCAGCGGCATTGCCTCCTCAATTCCCGCCACCTGCTGCTCAACCAGCCCTGAAAGCGATCCACCGCAAATCTTCTTTTCAGGGGTTGGTGAATCCACTCCTGTGTGAAAATGACCGAACATATTTGGAGACTTTTCAATACCAAATGAATGTAGTAGTGAACTTGGAACGGAATTGTATCCATTTCACACTGGATAAGAAACTTACCCTTGCAGTGGGGCTATCCTTGCACTGCAAGGGTTAAGTGCTTGTTTTGCCTAGGGGACTTAGTAAATAATGCAGATACACTTACCATATCCTCTGCACCTGTCTGCACCGGCTCTTCTCCCTGTGCTAAAAACCGCTGACATCATCACGTCTCATGCAGGTCCATTGGCTTGCATTAGACGTGAGAAAGCCGAGGGACATTCCTCAGCGGGAGCGGCGGGAAGAGACGTGAGAGATGAGTGCCGCAGGACCGGGGATCAGGTGAGTA
Source organism: Nanorana parkeri (assembly GCF_000935625.1). Classification (NCBI taxonomy): domain Eukaryota; kingdom Metazoa; phylum Chordata; class Amphibia; order Anura; family Dicroglossidae; genus Nanorana; species Nanorana parkeri. The sequence continues at coordinate 1,473,299 of NW_017306502.1, forward strand.
TGTGTGCTTTATTATTATTATACAAAATGTATGCAGCGCCAACAGTTTGCGCAGCGCTTTACAATATAAGGAAGACATTACCATTCAAGGCAGGTTAGCAAGGAGGGCTCTGCCTGTGAGGGCTTACAATCTAAAAGGGAGGGACAAGTGATACATGAGGAGGTAGCTGTGTGGGGATGAATTGTTTGAGAACGTGATTTGACTATTTTGAGCTTCCAGTCAAAAAGAGCACTTAAAGGAGAACTATGAGATGAGTGATTTCCACTCACCTTATAGTTCTAGCCGACCTGTGACAATGGGACTGTCACAGGTCAGCTCAGTAGATCGGGAGGTGAGCGAACACATACCGGGTTCGCTCACCTCTCGATCCTGTCACGGCTCTCTGCCGTGACAGGGGGAGGGGCTGGATTCCCCTCTCCCCGCTCCGATCTGCCAGCGCTGACTGGCGGAACGGACGGGGGAGGGGGCGGGTACAGCTGGCTCTGCCTCTAGATAGGCAGAGCCAGCTGTCACTCACGCAGCTGGGCGGATCCCGTCATCTACGTCGGGATCCGCTCCGGCTGCGGCGTCTCAGTATACCGCGAGCTGTAGCTCGCGGTATACTGAGCTTAGGGTAACGGGAGGACGCTAGTTTGTGTCCTCCCGTTACCCTAAGGAGAACTATGGGGAAAAACACTGACCCCATAGTTCTCCATTAACCCTTGCAATGTGGGGTATAGCCCCACTGCAAGGGTAAGTTTTTCATTTCCCCAGAGTTCTTTAAACACCAACTTCAACCCCGCTGAGGAATCAGCCCCAAAACGAGCACAGCATTTGTACACTCAGCAAGTGAATTCATCCATCTCGCATGCACAAAACATTTCTTATGATCTCATCAGCGTGCTAAAATGAAAAGTGCACATCAGAGTGCTAAAGCGAAACAAGTGCAATTGAAAAGAGTTGGGAAAACACATCAAAATAACGTGCAAGCTGATTTCACCAATTAATGAACCGACGAGTTGATAATCTATCTCAATACTCCTGTTGTGCGATGGAATTAATAACTACCTTCTTTTGAAATAAGGAAGGTTTCTGCTAAAAACTGCAGAGAATCACAATGTCCGATCAATCGCCATTCCTCATTCATAAGAGAGCATGAAATATCCTTCCTACAAAACGATCGGACTGAACGCGCGCAGCGTTGCATCCGTGTAACAAAGATTGGCTCCTAGAGAGATACGCGCCAAGTTCTATATGCAGGCTGATGTGACGCGTCTCGCAGCAAATTAATAAAAGTGACGCATGACACGTGTGGCTTGACATAGAAATATGCTGCTTCTGTGTTAGTCCCTCCATTTCCCTCTCACATCTGTCAGCTATGAGGCTGTATCCGTGTGACATTCCAAGCTTACGCACAGCCATCGCTTCTCCTCCAGCTTTCACATACAGAAGAACGATTGCTTCGCGTAAGATAGAGAAACATAGGGTCAGATAAAATACTTGGTGCACGCAAACCTGCTTTTATTGGATGCAGCAAATAATAAATCATTATGAAGGGTATGAAAAGAAAGATATGACTAGAGAGTCAATCGTAAAAAAAAAGTGAGACTTTTCCCACAAACGGTCTCACAATCTGCGCCAAATAAATAATAGTACATAAAATAAGTTTGTCAATATTTGGCGCAATAGAGGTATGCGGTAGTGCAACGATAAAATGATGGCGCAGGACACATTCTACTATGCGTCAAACTCTATGCGCTGCAACATAATCGTTTATTTTAAAATGTGATGCTGCAAAATAAGATGTCACGTACGGAAATTCACATTCCTCATCAACCACCGATCTTGGTTTAGCTGGCCCACAGACTCAAATCTACTTTTGCATCTCCCGGATGAAGATTATGACAGCTGCTACTATTTAGAAAAGTGCTTGTCAATTTACAAGGTATAGAGGGCCTCAAATGTGGCCCCTGATATCTATAAAGGGCCGCATATAATATTTATGCTACAGAAGACTTGCTGGAGGAAATAGCCAGAGACTGTTCTACAGGAGACAAGCTGTAGGAGACAGTCTAGGGACATGAGACTGCTACTGATAACTGTTATTAAAGACCCTTTTATAGATCAATGCTCCCACTATTGACTGCTGGGGCCACACTTCAAACACCAAGGGGCCATGGGTTGGTCACAGGGATTTAGTCTATTGCCCACATATGCCACTTCACAACTAGCACCTTACTGTGGTAATGGCATACATTTTAGACCACTATGAAAATTGAAACGGATGCAGGTGCTTGTTTAATTTGCTGCACGTTATCAGACATTAGTGTACACGGGGCAAAAATATCCTTGCAGTGCAGTGCTCCCCCCGCACTGCAAAGGTTAAATGCTCGTTAGGTTTAGGGGGGTACACAAAAAGGAGATATTATTTAGCTGTTCCTCAGTACGATGGTCTCCAGAGAGTCCCTCGGCGCCATCACGTACAATACAGGACTATTAACACTTCATTGTACGTGGAGGAGACGAGTTTGCGACTGCAACTGGGAGAGCATTGGGAGGCTACAGCGGACCAGTCAAACGGACGGAGCCTGCGGAGTGGGGTAAATATTACTCCTTATCCCTGCACCTCTAGACTTATCATGTACTTAACCCTTGCAGTGTGGGCAGGGGGCACTTCAAGGGGCCCAGGGTTAGGGTTTAAGGCCTCATTCACCCTTGCAGAGCACATTAACGCTCATCACGTTTAGCTACGTGTTAGCCCATTAATTTCAATGGGCTTCCCTATGCGTGACAAACGCGGCAAAGAAGCTCATGCAGTCGTGTTTTGCCTGCCGTGTTCTGAGTGTTATTAATGGCAAAAGCATTATGTACTTTTCCTGTGTTGTGTGAACGCATGCCAAAGTGCACGCTTTGGCAAGCGTTCACACGGCAAGTGTGATCAGGGCCTTATAGAAACGGTTGCACAGCACTCTCTCAGTGAAACAACTCATACCGTAGAACATTGTTCATTTGGCGCCAATATTTCCATGACAAAACTGAGGTATTTCTCTTTATTAATTCCTACATTGTGCGGCCACGGCGGACATGGAAAGCAGTGTGAATGAGGCCGGCCATCACAGCGAGAATATACCAAAACATCTCACGTCTGACTTTTCTATAAGTCATTCGCGGACGGAGAATACGTGCCATGCATGGCTCAGCGAATTGTTTACAGTGCTACTTTCACTCGCCCTTGATCTGTATGGCACAGTTGTCAGTTTATATGAGAGCTGTCACTGTGCGTTCCCCCATGTAGACAAACATCTCGGGGCTGCCGCCATCCCAGCACCGATCTGACAACATCCGCGTTCCGGCCTTGTGGGGAGACGGCGGACAGGACAGACAGAACTCAGGCAGGGAGACGGCGCGGTTCGGTCACTGGGGCATTTTAATGACCGGGAAATGTTGGTGTAGTCGGTCCGATTAGGGCTAAACTGAGAACACTTTAACCCTAGGGAGACACAACAGGGCCCTAATCATACGTTGTACACAACCAGAGCCGTGTCTGGCAGCCTTATCTGCGGAGACTCGGCGCGGCTGTGGTAGTGTGGAGGAGAGGAGCGGGGAGGGCAGCCTGCTCTGCTGAGGGGAGAGCGCCTCCATCACAGCCCGTACTGCTGAGAGGAGACAAGCTCCATCACAGCCCGTACTGCTGAGCGGAGAGAGCTTTTATCGCAGCCCGTACTGGTGAGCGAAGACAGGCTCCATCACAGCCCGTACTGCGGGGAGACAGACTCCGTAACAGCCCGTACTGAGGGGAGACAGACTCCGTAACAGTGGCAGGTATAAGCCTGCGCTCCCCCAAATTAGGAGGCTGCACACCTGTACAGGGCGATATAAGAGCCCCTCCTGCACCCCAACATCACAGGGACGAGAGCCCCGGCTGTGACGAGAAGGGAGCGCAGGGAAGGACCGAACACTTTGTTCTCTGCCCTTTGGAAAGTTGCCGGACGGCCGAGCCGAGGAGCGTGCCAGAGACCCCCCTCCCCACACTCCGGGAAAAGGTCAGATGATGGCTGACGTGTCCCTGTGTTCATTTCTGTGTATTGATCTCATTTGACACATCGTTATTTGTGAGCTCGCTGCCTCCCGGCTTCCCTATTCGGCTTTACGTAACAGGAAAGCCGCCCTGATCTGCGCTCCGACATTGCGAAAGCGGCGGCCGGGGATCGCTTCCTAAACTTCACCCTGCGGTCTGCAACTTTCTAGAGGGGGAGGGGACCTCTCTAGATCTGATGGTGAGCGGAGGGGACAGTAGAGTCATTGGACAGGACTTTTACCCATTAGATACCGTGTAACTTTTCTACCAGTGTTCCTGGCTGGCATCGCAGGACAGGGACTATAAGGTTCAGGCTGGCAGTATGGATACCATAGGGGTCAGGCTGGCAGGGTAGGTATTATAGAGGTCAGGTAGGTAGTATGGGGTCAGGCAGGTAGGATAGGCACTATAGGGGTCAGGCTGGCAGGGTAGGTTTTATAGGGGGCAGGATAGGTACTATAGGGGGTCAGGCTGGTAGGATAGGTACTATAGGGGTCAGGCTGGTAGGATAGGTACTATAGGGGTTAGGCTGGTAGGATAGGTACTATAGGGGTTAGGCTGGTAGGATAGGTACCATAGGAAATAGGCCGGCAGGGTAGGTTTCATAGGGGTCAGGCTGACAGGATAGGATAGTGGTCAGGTTGACATGGTAGGTACTGTAAGGCTGGTGGCATCTGACAGGTAGTATAAGGGACAGGCTGGCAGGATATGCACTATAAATTCAGTCAAGCAGCCGAGGACAGTTACTCTAAGGCTCAAGCTGGTGGCAGCACAGGATGATTAATGTAAAACTAAGACTAGCAGCCCATGGTGGTTACTATAATGCTTAGGCAGGCAATGCAGTACAGGTACTAGAAGGGTTAGACTGGCAGTACAGGACAGGTAATAGAAGGTCCAGGCTCACAGCACAGTCACATCAAGCTGCTTTTGCATTCCCATTGACCTGCATCAGGGAAAGAAGCAGAAAATGATGTGGACCCAGGCCATAAGTCTTAGTCTGGCAGCCTATAGGATGGTCAATATAAGGCTCAGGCTGGTAGGACAATTCTTCTAAGGGTTGGGCTAGCAGCTCAGAGCAGTTGGTAGAAGGCTCGGGTTGGCATTGCAGGACAACTACTACAGTATGATGCTCAGGCTGGCAGGATAGTACTGTTATTATAAAGCCCAAGTGAATGTTGAGTTTAAATACATATATTCCAAGTGTATCAAAAGAATAGCTCTTCAATGTCTTGCAGTTTCATTTTCTTTACAAAGCAATCACAGCCTCAGCAGAAAAGCCCATCCACTGCCAGCATCTTCTGGAGAAGGACCCTTGCTCTGGGTAGAAGCAGCGGTCTGTCTGCAGAGGTCTTACACTCCCTCTAAGTCAGAACTATAGCTTTGCTATCAGCAAAGTTTATCCACCTCACAGAGCTCAAGTTCTCACTCAGCAAGAGGCCTGTTTAAACTCAGCAGAGAGACCACTGCTTCCTCAGAGAGCAAAAGTCCTTTTGCACAACATGCTGGCAGGCTTTTCTTCTTAGGCTGTGGCTGCCGTCTAAAGAATAAAAAACGGTGAGAGGTTGCACACTTTTTTGATTTGGGCTCCATTCCCGCTGTACGTTCTGGCATTCCTGTGGCAGGAACCTACAGGTTCCTGGGGAAGGAATGCCAGGAGTGCTCATTCAGATGCGGCCGCTGTATCCGTTCAAGTTAATGACGGTGACAGCGGTGTATCTGTAAGTGGCAGTCTGCATGTCATCATGTATGATACCATTACACGTGGTTTGGAATAGATGACTATCTGGACACAGGATGCTGCCAGGAACAGTGATTTCTTCCAAAGAAATCATATATGATGACATGCAGACGGCCGCTGTTATCAACTTGGATGGACACGGGGGCCGCATGTTAACCATAGATCTGGGATTGCCCAGTGTAAGGCCCCATTCACACCTAGGCGTATTGTAATATGCGCGTCTGTCACATGTTTTTTTTTTACCGCGATTTGCGGTAAAAAAGTCGCGCGATTCCAAAGGCTACTTGGCTGTATCCCAATGGAAAACGCCCTACAAAACGGCCCAAAGTAGTCCCGGGACCTTTTCAGGCGTGGGCCGTTTTGTAGGGCGTTAGGGACGGGCGGAAATATGCCTAGGTGGGAAAGAGGGCATTGACTACAATGCTATTTATTTTTTTGACCGTTTTGTAGCGCGTTCGTCGAGCGTAGGACGCGCTACAAAACGGTCAGGTGTGAACGCAGCCTAAATGAGGCCTAGAAAGAAAAGTTGAGTTGGGCTGACAGCTTGAACTGTTACTATACAGTTCCTTTATCCTTGTGTGATCTGTGATCTCAGTGTGTATTCAATCATTGTACCCGATCGTCTATGGCGGAAGGAATGGAGCCGTGTTTTCCCCATGGCCTAATCGGCGGCTAACTGCGAACTGATTAATTAGGGCTGAATGATTATGCGCTGCTTGTAATTATCCGGAGAAGGTGTGCGCTGATCTCCTATGGACTATTGGCGGCACACGTGACTCTCAAGGGCAGGATGTGTGTGTGTTCACCTCGCTGTGATGCAATCGAGGGATTAGAATGCCGCCGGAGCAGCCTGGTGACGGAGATAAGCCGCCTGTGCGTGGAGGGTGGCCGGAGATGACAGCATTGTCACCGATCGATTGGCACGCACGCCGCATTAACCCTTCCCTCACCCGGCGGCCCTGATTCGTGGGTAGGAAGCGGCGTCTCCTGTAATTGTCAGCGCTCGTCCAGTGGCAGGCGCCTCTATCTTCCTGACAGGAAGATATGTATATAGTGTAATAGAGGGGACGCCCGGGGTGTGATTAGCACACGCCGATTGCAGAGAGCCGGCTACGATGTGGCAGTAATAGACGGCACATAGACTCCGCTCAGCCTCCCACGCCTGTCACGTCATGCCGCCGGATCGTGATGGGGTTAATGTCGGCCGTTGCGGGCTGGGAGGGAAGGGGGTGCAGGCTGCGATCACAGCGCCTGTCACAAATAGGTGACTGAGAGTTAATTAGGAAGTATTCTCCGGATCAATGACTCGCACAACCCATTAGCTATTCCGCTGCCTAATTGCACGATTGCACTGCCATCTCCACAACGAAGCTGTGCAATCAGCACCGCGGGAGATTACAGGGCGTTTAACCCCTTGTTAGCCCAGCCTGGGGGGAATGGCGTCATCGCACGGAAGGAGCGCAGACGGATGCAGGCGTACATGCGTGTGTGATGGGGGGATAATGTGATTTCCGACGTGCCAGACCTCGCTCGCCAGTCACGACCTTTCATCAACCGCGCTGCAGCCGAATGAGCTGCTCGGGAAAGGCTTTTATTGGGAGGCATTCATTTTTATATTCCACAGCACATTCGGGATTAGTACCTCTGGGGGTACTGAAGACAGATTGGTGCGCTGCACTTCAACAAATGTAAACACAATCACTGAAATCTCATGTAAGCTTTAACATGTTAATGTCATTTGTTTATTACAGGTATTTATATAGCGTCAGCAATTTACATGCACATCAGTCCCCGGTGCCCTCAAGGACAATCTAAGGTTCCTCTCTCACATGCATACATTCAGGGCCAATTTAGACAGCAGCCAATTAACCTTCCAGAATGTCTCTGACATGTGGGAGGAAACCCACGCAAGCACACGGAGAACATGCAGACTCCAAATTAGTGTCCTGACTGGGCTTTGAACCAGGGACCCCAGGTAGAAATGCTAACCGCCACAGTGCTGCCCTTTTATAAGTATTTTAAAATCTGGAGGCACAATGACTCAGGTCGTCAAAGCGCATTATCCCGAGGGAAGACTGTTTTGTGTACTTGCTTTTGCAATGTTTTTTGTATGCTGTTTTCTAGGCCACATTGCTACAAAGAATTCTAACCTATTAATGGCCAATTAATTCTCTGGCAATAAACCAAGTACAAATAATCCAATACAATATTTCCATCTCACATTTGTGACCCATAGTGACCACCATCAAATCAAGAGAGACCCAGCCCAGAGAAATGGTTTTCACTTGGCTAATACTTCCACTTTTTACTCCACCAGGGACTGGAACCTCTACAAAGCACTTGTTTGGAAGGGTGACAAAACACAAATTCTAATTTACATGCCAGTGTCCCAAACCGGTTTCATACAAGGTCGGAATATATCAACAGGAAATTTCTTTTAAGATCAACATTAGGCCCATTGTATGTCACGCTCTGTTTATGAATCTGTGATCATCATTAGTTAGACTGGCCATGCAGAACCTGATTTTCTCTCCACATGGGGGGTACATATGAGGGTCTCAGAGCAGATTGGCCACTTGGATAGAAAAAAAAATCCCCTGCATTGTATTACTTGGCTGTCCATGAGAAAAGGGAATGATCCATGCATTCACCGGGAACGTTTTTTAGTGGGACGGTTTGCACCTTGTACTTAGTTGTTTGACCGTAACATGCTCAAATGCCTCTAAGGTCTCCTAGAAAAAGCCTGGGAGCTGCTGTGCTTCATACAATGCACAAATCAAAGAAAAAACATGTGGCAGAGATTCCGCTTTTCCTGGAAATGTTTCCGGGGGCATCAGGTTCTGCTTCAATAATCATTGTTATAAATGTTTAACTAGGTTTATTTGCCAGTGGAGATTGGACTGTGTATGACCGGTCTTAAAGCTGACCTCTGGTAAAAATACAAAACGTAAAGCCAATCTGAACCCTCCAGATTCATGAGTGTAATACAACCAGGCTCCATATACATTAATGAATCTGTTCCTTTACTGTTTCTTTGCTGTAAGCCTTGCATCAAGGGTTAAAATACCCTTTCCTGCAGCACTCTGGAGAGTTGGACACAAATCAGCTGCTGAACTCTCCCATGGTCCAACATGTCCTCCCCAAGCATTACACCGATCAGCAGTGCTCTGGCTCTGGGAAGCTGCTTCTTTGCATGAGAAAGCTGTGCTCTGACACTCCTGCAATATAGGGTCTTTTAACCCTTAGTTGTGTAACAAACCGATTTACTGCATTTGCAGACTGGCATTACAGTAATACATCATAAGGGTTAAGTTGGGCTTAGTCAGAAACGGGTGAAGTGGCAAACATTTCGATATTTTTCTCCTGAGTTAGGCTTTAAGTTGGCATTTAGCAAGGAAAACAGGCCATGTGCGATCAGGCTTAAGTAAACTTGTGAAGTTTACAACTGCTAGTATAATTCCTAAGTGAGAATAGGAGAGAACCCTGTGGCTAGGCAAATATCAGCCTTCTGCCCCTCACTATTGGCCAATTAATATGTGGTGAGCCTTGCTGACAAATAGCAAGGTATCGATGGTAGGAAGAGACTAGAAAATGTGGAATTCCTAGCTGCAATTATTCCAGATAACGTTTGGGTGGAAAAGTTGACGTCTTCCCACACCTAGGCTAATTATTAGCCCAGTAAATGGAAGGCGATATACTTGCGGCTGTGTTAATTTTCATGGCCTTTCTCCAGCTTCTTTGTCAAAAACCTGGTGAGACATGGAGGATATATAGAACTAAAATGTCTTTGCGGTAAGCTATTTGCTGCAGAGACAGCCTGGTACAAATAGACCTCAGGAAATACACAATGTTTTTCCCATGTCCGTTTATGACAGACTGTATGTGTATAGAAATAATAGTTCTCAGTGCTGTACTAAGCTCTTCAGTTCTCTCCCAAGCATTTTTAACAAAAACCTGACAGACATGAAGCAAAGAGAGCCTGTGTGCTCAAGGCTAAAACGGCCTTTGGCTATGCGCACACAACTGGTTTTACGCCCCGCGTCTATAGAGACTTGAAATGACATATGTGGAATGCATTCTTTCCACGTGTTTTTAATGCATCCTGAAATCCGTTGTGCTGTTCCCAGTTTTTGCATACACGGCTACACCATATAGCAGGAACAGATCGTTTTGTACAAATAGCTCAGCAGGCTTTTAGAACACTGAAGCGGAAGACATAAAATGCAGGACAGCCCCAACGGAGAAACCGCGTCATGAACTCGTATCGTTGGAAAAAAGCAAATGTTTGTTTGTATATATATATATATATATA
>NW_017306502.1:1483570-1483786 GCF_000935625.1 Nanorana parkeri
TGCAAACAAAAAATAGTTGTGTGCGCAACCTCTGTGTTAGGCCTTGTACACAAGGTGCTCAGTGCATCGAGTGTTGGTGATTCCAATTCTCCTCTGTTAGCTTCCCATTGTTACTCTCAAAAGAGGGGGCCTAAGAAAAGAACTGGTGCCACAGTGTTACTGCCTGGCAGACTTTGCAGGCACCATTCTTTTTAATAGGAAGCAGTGCACAACAAA
>NW_017306502.1:1483811-1491311 GCF_000935625.1 Nanorana parkeri
ATATCTGTGTGCATGGGGCCATACGGTGCTCATAAACACTAAATGGTATCAAAGGCCAGCTGTTTGTGGTCAGAGGAGGCAGCAATCTAATGTCTATGGGGTATCTGCAGACAAGTTAGCCAAGGCTTATCAGGGCACATAGAGATCAGACAGGTTCAAAAACCCATCCACTATTGTTTTCCCTTTTGACAAGCCGGTAGCAGAGGTATCCACAATGCACGTTCCATAGGCCTGAATATGCATGGCTGAATGAGCCAAACTGCACGTTAAACAGCGTAGATGGAATCTTCCCTGCCGGCTATAGTATTGTGACAGGCGTGGGCTATCGGAATACTATAGCCAGCTGATTTGATTGGCTGCAGTCACTGTTTGGCCCACATTTTTCCACCTGGCTCCAATTTTTTAATGGGAATTTGTCAAGTCAGGGGGTGCCGGCAGGGCCACCCACAGTTAGAATTTAGGCTGATTCACAGGAATTGGCAGAAATTCTAACAGTGTATGGGCCAGCTTATAAGGCTCTATAGTAGGCTGTTGGATTTGCCATCACTTTCTCTCTCACCAGAACAAATAAAGAAGTGAATCTTTCCAACAGGGGCACAGACAACAATAATAAACCCGTTGGGGTTTTAAACCTCGCTACTCTATACTTAAACTAAACTAAAAACAAAAAAGCTTTATAAATGTAATTTAATAAAAAATTATATTGAGTAGTTTAACATTATAATACCAAAGTAAACAAAAACATTTTATCCCAGAGAAAGGGGCCTTTAAACATGTTCTGAAGTATTGAGCTGCAAGTAGGAAGTGTAGTCTTTATCAGCTAGGGAACAGCTGGGGCCTCGTTCAATTTCAATTCTTAAACCACCAAGGGCTGCAAAAAAGGAGCGAGAGGGCCACATGCGGCCCAAGAAAACACCAGTTTGACATGCCTGCCCTAGGGAATTCTGGGTGAAAGTAGAATAGCTTGGTTTTGACGTGTGTGTTTTTTTGTGTGTTTGCTGTGCACACACACGAACGCCGGCGGGCCTGTTACCCTGAGCACCAGACACCTAAGAGATTAGGAGGCCTGGCTCCCACTACACAAAACTATCTCACATAGCAGCTCACATTCCTTCTTCTGTTTGTTTTCATAACATTAACTTGTGTTTGTACTTTTCCCATCTACTGGAGTGTGTATATACGTATGTGGGTCTTTCATGGGGAGGCAAGATTCGTGAACTACTGAAATAATGAAGGCCCTTTAAAGGCTCTATTTACATTAAACCTAATTGTCTTCCTAGTAGCGAGAGAGCCGCCCGAGTCTTGTGCGTAGAAACGTGAGCGCAGAGAGGAGATCTAAAATGAACGGATATTTTCCAGCAACTTGTGCTAGAGATTTTCCCCATCATTGCAGCGCTGGAGAGGTTAATTGAATGCGGATGTGCAGCGATACAGAAAAGCTGATCGCGTTCCTCTCATGCCTCTTTGTGTGTGCGTCGTTCCTTTGAAGCATCGCGCAGCCACGATCATTCATCTTTAGCGTAGGGCCCTTCATATTTCAGTTTATACATGCACATGTGCCCTTGGACTGACCCCCTTAATTTTAAACGCTTCCAGTACACGGACAAAAACTGTATTATGTTAGTATCCTGACATTAACATTGTGCGGCCATACTGGGCTATATTTCATGACATAATGGAAACACCATACGGATGGTAACTCAGAGCAACCAGAGGGAGATCAGCGCCCAACTACTAAGTGCAGTGAAACGTTCACATGTACATCACGTATTTTATATTGACATTGCCAGTTTTTGTTTTTTAAAAGACAGCTGTCAGATGATTCAACGGCAATATTGGTATCCTTTGGAGCTATTGGTACTGTGGTATTGTGTGGCAATCCCACGGTGAAATGTGGTGTTATGATTAACCAGGACTCTAAGCCAGAGGGGCTGAGAGGTTTCAAGAAGCAAGGGTTCTTTTTTCGGGTAAAGTGCTGGCATTTCAGTTTCCAGAATTTGCTGGATTCTGCTTGGGAACTGGGAGATTTCAAAGTGATTCGGGAGGGAAGAAGTCTCCAGTCCTGGGTCCAGCGATGACCAACACCCAGTGATTGCACAACTATGCACAGCCCTTAGCCCTGGTTCACACCTAGGCGTATTGCATATGCTCGAAACCGCGCGACAAACGCGCGTTTCCGAGGGCTACTTGGCTGTATCCCAATGGAAACGGGCAACAAAAACGGCCCAAAGTAGTACATGTACCTTTTCAGGCGTGGGCCATTTTGTAGCGCGTTAGGGACGGGCTGAAATACGCCAAGGTATGAACCAGACCCATTGAAAACAATGGGATTTAGATGTTTGAGCGTTCGTCGAGCGTAGAACGCGCTACAAAACGTTCAGGTGTGAACGAGGGCTCAAGGAAAGGGTGCTGACTAGGGTTCAGGGCTCCTGCTGGGAAATTGGAACAGACAGTGTTCAGGAGTCAGGAGGACGCCACCCAGAAGTCAGTGGATTTAGGTGGTGTGTGTACTGTAGGCACACGAAGGGAGGCTGGGAGAGCTGAGAGCCTGGGGGGGCACCAGTACAAATGCGGGACACAAGGCCGGATTAAGAGCATCATGGGCCTGGTGGTGTTGGATGGAAAGCAGTAGAGACGGCTCTCTAGGCAGCTGCTCGCTCCTAGGGGCCTGATGGGTCCCCAGCGAGCAGCCGCCTAATATGTCTGAATAGAGAGCCACCTGCGCCTCTGCCTGATTGTGTTCAGCCTGACCAGCCTAGATTTCCATCGGGCATTCCAAGGCAAGCCGGACCTATTTTTAGTGTTGGGCCTGGAGTTGGTGCTCTAGTAGCCCCTATGTTAATCCAGCCCTGGCAGGACAGCACTACAGAGAGGACCGGTGGGTCAGAATTATTAATGTTAAAACTGGAAGCCAGGAGGCTATTTTTGTGTTGTTTTTCAAGCAGTGCATGAATGCTGTACGAAACAACCCCTGTGAGGGTATCCGTTGTGGATGTGTGAACTTTAGTTTAAATAAAAATGGGCTGCCAAGCCCTTGAACAGAAGGTATTGCGAGTGGACTGCATCCTTAAAGAGCTCACCATATGTGCTAATATCCCCAAACATCATAGACCTAAACCTGGATGCTTGTGTCCACTAATCGTGCATGCTTATGCTTCGTAAGTGCTAGTGCACATAGCCTAAAGTCTAATATAGAAGCTCTTCTGATATTCTAATGAAGACTGATGTCTCATTGGTTCCTATGAATTACTGGAAATCCTTGTTCTTTGTGCCATCAACAAAGACTATTATGTCAATGAAGTGATGATTGCCAATACAGTGCCTCCTGTCAGTGTTTGTTTTTATAATGACGTTGATGGCTTGTACACATGAATATGTGTTTGAGGATGCCACTGCTCTCCTCATTGTTCTCCGTAATAAAGCAGAATAGCCAGGAAGGGGGTCTAAACACCTGGTCTTGAAGTGGTTAATGACCTTTATCAGTGTACATAAACCCTGCGGTGAGCTGTCAGTTCACACCTAGGATGGGTTTGACAGCCAGGCCATTGCTGAGAGATGTAGTTTTGGATAATTTGTGTGGTGTAACTTCTCTATAAATTCCTATGGAGAAGCCACTATGAGACCAACGACACCATTGTGCTGGTGTCACTGCCCAAAGCCCCTATTAGATTGAACATAGGAATAAGTAGAGAATGAAGTCTAGGGAGTGGAACCAGGGAATTGATTTCACCATAGATTCTTAGCTGTCTCAGTCATGTGAGGGGGAAGGCGAAGGAGAGGGGTGATAGGAGATCTCGCTGCCTTTAGTCATTAAGGACACAAAAGGCATGCATGTCATAAAAAACCGTTGGCCGAATCAGTCTGCGAGGGGCCACACCCACCTAATTCCAGAAAACGGATTATAGCACTTTGATACTTAAAACTGTAGTAGCAAATTCAGCTTGCAGTGCTCGTAAACATGCACGATTCTGCCTTAAGGAGGTTCCTTACTTATCCCGCAACATTTCCCGAAGTATTGAGCTGCAAAGTGTAGCTTTTATCAACAGGGGTACAGCTGGTGCCTAAGCTGTACCCCAGTTTGACATGCCTACATATTGAGATCAAGCCCTGCCTCACCCCAGCAAGACTAAAAATATGTTTTAGTTAGAGCTCTACTTTGAAGAAGAACTGAACTCTGGAACCTGTGCCCAGAAGAGGCAGGCAAAGGGAAAAGGATTAGCCATCAGTGTTGCCTGTAGTCTCCCGGCAGCTGACCTTTCCCCATTACTGACCATGCCTTGTTCTGTACTGTGTCTCTGTGTGGAAGCAGCCATCTTGGTAGAGGCAGGGCTTTGCTTCCTCATGTCAGAGCCTCCAGCAAGGAGAACATTGAGCAGCACTGTAGTGACATCAATATATCTAACTCCAAAACTCCTGACACTTTCAGTCAGAGGCAGACATGCCTTAGATCAGACATTGCAGATATACAGCTATGAAGCTACAGGCTCAGGAGTACATAGACACCCTCCCATATCAGGAAATGCATTGCTATTTTTCAGGAGGAATTCCATAGGAAATGTACATTTTCAGGATACTGCTTCGGCACAGTTAAGACTTCTAGATGTTCCCTATAGCAAGCCTTTACATTTTTGAAGTTTAGTTTCACTTTACATTGATCATCTCAGCCAACAAAGGTCTCTCAATCTTTTTAACAGATTTCCCATATGTGTGCATGAGCTATCTGTACGATCCTTCAGTGGGGCCATCCTGTCAAACCTCTGAAAAGAAAAGTGTGTGATGGCTGTATAAATGGGCACATGTGGTCATCAGGCAGCGGGATTTTCCATTCTGCCTGAACTTTTCTATCAGTTCACAAGCAGCTCTGGAACTACAAATCTCAGCTTTGAATTCTACAGGCTGACAGGCCATGCTGGGCTTAAAGGCGAGTGACAATCACTCAGCCTTCTAGTTTGAGCCGACGAGTGACAAAGAAACTGTCACACGTCGGCTGAATAGATCGGGAAGTGAGCAAACGCATACCGTCGCTCGATCCTGTCCCTGCAGAGAGCCGTGACTGTCACTCACGGCTCCCTGCACGGCTTCCCCCCCTCCCCGATCCTCCAGCGCTGACTGGCAGAACAGACGGGGGAGGGGGCGGGTAAAGCTGGCTCTGCCTCTAGATAGGCAGAGCCAAGTGTCAATCACGCAGCTGGGTGGATCCAGACAGTAATGTCGGGATCCGTCCCAGCTGTGGTGGCTCAGTATACTGCGAGCGGTAGCTCGCGGTATACTGAGCTTTGGGTCACGGGAGAACGCTAGTTTGTGTCCTCCGTGACCCTGGGGAGAACTATGGGGAAAAGCCCTGACCCCATAGTTCTCCTTTAAAGTAAACATGTCATGAGAGAAAAATATGGCCTTCTATAGCCGTTAGTTGCCTATTCTGACCCACTGACAAGGCTGTAGCAAGTCAGATACTTTTTTCTTGGTATGGCACTCAAGCAAGAGATTGGCATGACAGCCAGGAAACTAGTATTTCCAAAAAGGAAAGGTCAGCCTCAGTGCTTTTTTTCCGGTGGCAGGTATCTAATGAGAGGCTCTGGGTTCTTTCCTTTTCTTACAGAGCTGCTCAAATTGCTTTTACTTTCATCTGTCTCCCTGCTGGTACCACAATGACAAGGGCACACATCTCCTCACCAAATCACAGGAGCACACCTCGCTGTTCACACACCCACACTCTCACACTATTACTTCACACTCTTGTCCAGCCTCCGCACCTTGTAACATTTCCGATCTGCGAGCTATCACACCCTGTAATCGTCTCTGACTTGGCCTTGCAAGGCAGCAGCCCCTCCGCCCCATCCTACAGCTCTTACAGTGGAAGATGATTGAAATTCCCGATGATGCCTCGCAGTGCAGACGTCTAATAGAGAGCTTTTTTCATCCCTAAACAGCGGGGCGATTCTGCGAGGACTGCAAAAGCAGAACATTTGGTAACCATTTCTGGGAAGCAGGCATGTTTACAGACAGGAGGAAAGTAGCAATGCACTTCCTAAACTCCATCTCACCACAAGCCAGAGGCAGATGGGGTCACATTTAATATGCAAGGGCAGGCAAGAGAAGCATACACTGCCTTAACCCTGTCCTTCCTTATAGGTAGAATCATGGCAAATGAGAACTCGTGTACAGGGTCAGTCTATATAGGTGATACCAGATGGGTTCCTATACCTCCTGCGGAATGAAAGAGAGACCTTGGATTCTGGGTGCTTTTTCAAGCTTGCGGCGTTACTTCAAGTTGGGTTCCCTGCTTGCGTGCAAGGTGTGTTTACAATCCATTCATTTTGAATGAGCTACCTAACACAATGTGCCTCAATGAACAAAAATGCACGCTTTGCATCGCAGTGCCCTAATAATGGCCATATTGGCTGTACAGGCTCAGGGACTAACACTATCAGATTTTCCTACCAGTGCTTCTGAGAGATATCGGGAACTGTTAGACTACCAATAGATTGATGCTCCAGCATATAATGAACTTATAAAATGCCAATTGTGGGTAAATTAGCCCTTTGTAATAGCATATATATTTATAATACATTATCACAGTGCTTAAAGTCACAATGTCACATAAAAAATCTGCTAGCAGGTGCAGCTTTCATTGCTCCATCTTGAACCAAATGGTGGGCCATATTAATCAGGCAATCTCCAGCAGTTCCTGGTAATAACAGAGTTTGCCCGCTCCCTCCTGGCTACCACATATTCCTATTGGACAGTGAGGCCGTCCATCATGGTGATGAGCTGGAGGGGGTGACAAACTAGGACACTACCCATAAGTGTCTAAACTTTGCCAGGTCAGAAGTCCCTCTTTTCTTGTGTAGATTCGACTGCAAAGAGGTGTCTGCACTTTATAGTTGCTATAAAGTACAGACAGAGGCACTTAGATTAGTTTTAGCTGCTATAGTATTACACCTCTCAGCATGCTCCACCAAAGGCCTTTTTAGGCTGCTTATAAATGGCTGAAGGCAATGTCCTGATTTTGAGCATTACTTGTGAATCATTTCTATTCTGGCCTGCTGGGAGCAACAATGGGTGACCCAAGGCTGGAAAATCCCCCTGAAGGGGAGCCCGATCACTCACTCTTGTATGTAGGCCGATCCCACACTCGTGCATGTAGCCCGATCCCTTGTGTATGTAGGCCGATCCCACACTCGTGCATGTAGCCCGATCCCTTGTGTATGTAGGCCGATCCCACACTCGTGCATGTAGCCCGATCCCTTGTGTATGTAGCCCGATCCCTCACTCGTGTATGTAGCCCGATCCCACACTCTTGTATGTAGCCCGATCCCACACTCGTGTATGTAGCCCGATACCACACTCTTGTATGTAGCCCGATCCCACACTCGTGTATGTAGCCCGATCCCTCACTCGTGTATGTAGCCCGATCCCTCACTCGTGTATGTAGCCCGATCCCACACTCGTGTATGTAGCCCGATCCCACACTCGTGTATGTAGCCCGATCCCACACTC